>NW_026691223.1:0-253563 GCF_020826845.1 Diceros bicornis minor | reverse complement strand
GAGAGGGGAGGAAGTCTATTGTCATGCAGAGGGACATGGAAAGACTTGTCTGAAGCTTATCCCCTGCACTGGGGTCAGGTCGGGAAGGGACGGCACAGAGGTGAGCAGGAACCAACCGGCCTCTCTGTGGTGGGGCTGGCCCCGGGGCAGGCGTGGGGGTGATGGCTGGAAGTGGGATGGCGCGTGAGTTGGCACCAGCCAGCGGTGGAGGCAGAGACTCAGAGGTCAGGGATCTCTCTCTCTGTCTCTGTCTCTCTCTCTCTCCCTCAGGGAGCTGAGGAGAGTAAGGTGGCGCCCCCTGCCCACCTCGCCTACCTCTCCATGGGCCCTTCTTTCTCTGGCCGCTCCGGGAGCCCTGCGGGGTGGGTTCAAGCCCCCACACACCGCACAGGCCAAGGGCGCATGCGCGAACGCCGGGGCCTAGGGCTGGCCTCGGGGGGGGCGGGGGGGTCCTCAGTGAAGGCCCCGCCCTCCCTCCAGGCTCTGACCCAGCTGCAGCTCTTCCATCGCCGCCCTTCTGGACTCGGCTTCAGCTGTCTCCCTCCCCTCCCCCACTCCCACTCAGCTTGCAGGCCGCTTCCCTGCCTTGAAAGCATGGCTCTGGCCCTGAGGGCCACAGACCTACTGGGCTTCAAGCTCAAGGCTCTGCCTGGGCCTGCTGCTTCGGCCAGGGGCTCATTTTTTCCTGGAAAGACAAAGCCTTGGCCTCACCCCACGCCTGCACTTTGCCACGGCAGGCAGCCCAGATGTAGGTAAGGCTCTGTGGAGTCAGAAGTGCCGAGACAGGCAGATGGCACCAGAGGGTTTGGGGGCCAGGGCGCAACTGGGCTAGCCCCTCCTCCCGGGAGTCGGGGAGGCCCGGCCTTCCTAGTGCCCAGGCCACGGCTCCGGGGAGAAACCCGCCATGGAGGGCCCGCGGGAGGCCCTCTGCCTGAGGTGGCAGGTGTCACGCCAGGGCCACTGCAAGCCTGGCTCGGCTTGCCTGCTTTCTCCAAAGGAGGCTGGCCGACCAGCCGAACCTGGCACCTGGGCCAGGCCCCTTCCAAGGGGACGAGTTCCAGAGGATAGAGCCCTGGGGGCGGCTGCCAAGTCTCCTGGGGCGTGTGCTGGGCCCCCGTCAGAGGAGGAAGCAGCCTGGTAAACGGTGTGCCAGGCCTGAGATCTGGAGGCCTCCCACAGCCGGGTCCCTGTCCTGCCCAGGCCCCCCGAGGGAGGACGATGGTCGGGCAGTGGCGAGCGGGGTGGGGCTGGCGCCGAGCCTGCCCTTGGATGCCCCGGGGAAGGGCGCAGGGTGATGGGCTGCCCCTGGCCAGGTCTGAGGGACCGACCCAGCTCGGGGCTGTCGGGGGCAGAGAGAGAACCCCCCTCCGCCCTTTCCCTTCAGGTTCTTAGGGCTGGCCAAATCCTTCCCAAGACAGCTTGTCTGGAGAAAATCAGACCCAGCTGAAGAACATGTGTCCATGGGGGAAACCCGGGAAACTGAGTCTCCCCACACAATAGCAGAGATTCTCATCTTGCATCCTCTCCTGAGCTAATGACAAAGGTGGATGTCCCGGGTGGGTGGGCCTGTGGAATGGGAGAGGGGAGGAAGTCTATTGTCATGCAGAGGGACATGGAAAGACTTGTCTGAAGCTTATCCCCTGCACTGGGGTCAGGTCGGGAAGGGACGGCACAGAGGTGAGCAGGAACCAACCGGCCTCTCTGTGGTGGGGCTGGCCCCGGGGCAGGCTTGGGGGTGATGGCTGGAAGTGGGATGGCGCGTGAGTTGGCACCAGCCAGCGGTGGAGGCAGAGACTCAGAGGTCAGGGATCTCTCTCTCTGTCTCTGTCTCTCTCTCTCTCCCTCAGGGAGCTGAGGAGAGTAAGGTGGCGCCCCCTGCCCACCTCGCCTACCTCTCCATGGGCCCTTCTTTCTCTGGCCGCTCCGGGAGCCCTGCGGGCTTGGGTTCAAGCCCCCACACACCGCACAGGCCAAGGGCGCATGCGCGACCGCCGGGGCCTAGGGCTGGCCTCGGGGGGCGGGGGGGTCCTCAGTGAAGGCCCCGCCCTCCCTCCAGGCTCTGACCCAGCTGCAGCTCTTCCATCGCCGCCCTTCTGGCCTCGGCTTCAGCTGTCTCCCTCCCCTCCCCCACTCCCACTCAGCTTGCAGGCCGCTTCCCTGCCTTGAAAGCATGGCTCTGGCCCTGAGGGCCACAGACCTACTGGGTTTCAAGCTCAAGGCTCTGCCTGGGCCTGCTGCTTCGGCCAGGGGCTCATTTTTTCCTGGAAAGACAATGCCTTGGCCTCACCCCACGCCTGCACTTTGCCACGGCAGGCAGCCCAGATGTAGGAAAGGCTCTGTGGAGTCAGAAGTGCCGAGACAGGCAGATGGCACCAGAGGGTTTGGGGGCCAGGGCGCAACTGGGCTAGCCCCTCCTCCCGGGAGTCGGGGAGGCCCGGCCTTCCTAGTGCCCAGGCCACGGCTCCGGGGAGAAACCCGCCACGGAGGGCCCGCGGGAGGCCCTCTGCCTGAGGTGGCAGGTGTCACGCCAGGGCCACTGCAAGCCTGGCTCGGCTTGCCTGCTTTCTCCAAAGGAGGCTGGCCGACCAGCCGAACCTGGCACCTGGGCCAGGCCCCTTCCAAGGGGACGAGTTCCAGAGGATAGAGCCCTGGGGGCGGCTGCCAAGTCTCCTGGGGCGTGTGCTGGGCCCCCGTCAGAGGAGGAAGCAGCCTGGTAAACGGTGTGCCAGGCCTGAGATCTGGAGGCCTCCCACAGCCGGGTCCCTGTCCTGCCCAGGCCCCCCGAGGGAGGACGATGGTCGGGCAGTGGCGAGCGGGGTGGGGCTGGCGCCGAGCCTGCCCTTGGATGCCCCGGGGAAGGGCGCAGGGTGATGGGCTGCCCCTGGCCAGGTCTGAGGGACCGACCCAGCTCGGGGCTGTCGGGGGCAGAGAGAGAACCCCCCTCCGCCCTTTCCCTTCAGGTTCTTAGGGCTGGCCAAATCCTTCCCAAGACAGCTTTTCTGGAGAAAATCAGACCCAGCTGAAGAACATGTGTCCATGGGGGAAACCCGGGCAACTGAGTCTCCCCACACAATAGCAGAGATTCTCATCTTGCATCCTCTCCTGAGCTAATGACAAAGGTGGATGTCCCGGGTGGGTGGGCCTGTGGAATGGGAGAGGGGAGGAAGTCTATTGTCATGCAGAGGGACATGGAAAGACTTGTCTGAAGCTTATCCCCTGCACTGGGGTCAGGTCGGGAAGGGACGGCACAGAGGTGAGCAGGAACCAACCGGCCTCTCTGTGGTGGGGCTGGCCCCGGGGCAGGCGTGGGGGTGATGGCTGGAAGTGGGATGGCGCGTGAGTTGGCACCAGCCAGCGGTGGAGGCAGAGACTCAGAGGTCAGGGATCTCTCTCTCTGTCTCTGTCTCTCTCTCTCTCCCTCAGGGAGCTGAGGAGAGTAAGGTGGCGCCCCCTGCCCACCTCGCCTACCTCTCCATGGGCCCTTCTTTCTCTGGCCGCTCCGGGAGCCCTGCGGGCTTGGGTTCAAGCCCCCACACACCGCACAGGCCAAGGGCGCATGCGCGACCGCCGGGGCCTAGGGCTGGCCTCGGGGGGCGGGGGGGTCCTCAGTGAAGGCCCCGCCCTCCCTCCAGGCTCTGACCCAGCTGCAGCTCTTCCATCGCCGCCCTTCTGGCCTCGGCTTCAGCTGTCTCCCTCCCCTCCCCCACTCCCACTCAGCTTGCAGGCCGCTTCCCTGCCTTGAAAGCATGGCTCTGGCCCTGAGGGCCACAGACCTACTGGGCTTCAAGCTCAAGGCTCTGCCTGGGCCTGCTGCTTCGGCCAGGGGCTCATTTTGTCCTGGAAAGACAAAGCCATGGCCTCACCCCACGCCTGCACTTTGCCACGGCAGGCAGCCCAGATGTAGGAAAGGCTCTGTGGAGTCAGAAGTGCCGAGACAGGCAGATGGCACCAGAGGGTTTGGGGGCCAGGGCGCAACTGGGCTAGCCCCTCCTCCCGGGAGTCGGGGAGGCCCGGCCTTCCTAGTGCCCAGGCCACGGCTCCGGGGAGAAACCCGCCATGGAGGGCCCGCGGGAGGCTCTCTGCCTGAGGTGGCAGGTGTCACGCCAGGACCACTGCAAGCCTGGCTCGGCTTGCCTGCTTTCTCCAAAGGAGGCTGGCCGACCAGCCGAACCTGGCACCTGGGCCAGGCCCCTTCCAATGGGACGAGTTCCAGAGGATAGAGCCCTGGGGGCGGCTGCCAAGTCTCCTGGGGCGTGTGCTGGGCCCCCGTCAGAGGAGGAAGCAGCCTGGTAAACGGTGTGCCAGGCCTGAGATCTGGAGGCCTCCCACAGCCGGGTCCCTGTCCTGCCCAGGCCCCCCGAGGGAGGACGATGGTCGGGCAGTGGCGAGCGGGGTGGGGCTGGCGCCGAGCCTGCCCTTGGATGCCCCGGGGAAGGGCGCCGGGGGATGGGCTGCCCCTGGCCAGGTCTGAGGGACCGACCCAGCTCGGGGCTGTCGGGGGCAGAGAGAGAACCCCCCTCCGCCCTTTCCCTTCAGGTTCTTAGGGCTGGCCAAATCCTTCCCAAGACAGCTTGTCTGGAGAAAATCAGACCCAGCTGAAGAACATGTGTCCATGGGGGAAACCCGGGAAACTGAGTCTCCCCACACAATAGCAGAGATTCTCATCTTGCATCCTCTCCTGAGCTAATGACAAAGGTGGATGTCCCGGGTGGGTGGGCCTGTGGAATGGGAGAGGGGAGGAAGTCTATTGTCATGCAGAGGGACATGGAAAGACTTGTCTGAAGCTTATCCCCTGCACTGGGGTCAGGTCGGGAAGGGACGGCACAGAGGTGAGCAGGAACCAACCGGCCTCTCTGTGGTGGGGCTGGCCCCGGGGCAGGCGTGGGGGTGATGGCTGGAAGTGGGATGGCGCGTGAGTTGGCACCAGCCAGCGGTGGAGGCAGAGACTCAGAGGTCAGGGATCTCTCTCTCTGTCTCTGTCTCTCTCTCTCTCCCTCAGGGAGCTGAGGAGAGTAAGGTGGCGCCCCCTGCCCACCTCGCCTACCTCTCCATGGGCCCTTCTTTCTCTGGCCGCTCCGGGAGCCCTGCGGGCTTGGGTTCAAGCCCCCACACACCGCACAGGCCAAGGGCGCATGCGCGACCGCCGGGGCCTAGGGCTGGCCTCGGGGGGGCGGGGGGGTCCTCAGTGAAGGCCCCGCCCTCCCTCCAGGCTCTGACCCAGCTGCAGCTCTTCCATCGCCGCCCTTCTGGACTGGGCTTCAGCTGTCTCCCTCCCCTCCCCCACTCCCACTCAGCTTGCAGGCCGCTTCCCTGCCTTGAAAGCATGGCTCTGGCCCTGAGGGCCACAGACCTACTGGGCTTCAAGCTCAAGGCTCTGCCTGGGCCTGCTGCTTCGGCCAGGGGCTCATTTTTTCCTGGAAAGACAAAGCCTTGGCCTCACCCCACGCCTGCACTTTGCCACGGCAGGCAGCCCAGATGTAGGTAAGGCTCTGTGGAGTCAGAAGTGCCGAGACAGGCAGATGGCACCAGAGGGTTTGGGGGCCAGGGCGCAACTGGGCTAGCCCCTCCTCCCGGGAGTCGGGGAGGCCCGGCCTTCCTAGTGCCCAGGCCACGGCTCCGGGGAGAAACCCGCCATGGAGGGCCCGCGGGAGGCCCTCTGCCTGAGGTGGCAGGTGTCACGCCAGGGCCACTGCAAGCCTGGCTCGGCTTGCCTGCTTTCTCCAAAGGAGGCTGGCCGACCAGCCGAACCTGGCACCTGGGCCAGGCCCCTTCCAAGGGGACGAGTTCCAGAGGATAGAGCCCTGGGGGCGGCTGCCAAGTCTCCTGGGGCGTGTGCTGGGCCCCCGTCAGAGGAGGAAGCAGCCTGGTAAACGGTGTGCCAGGCCTGAGATCTGGAGGCCTCCCACAGCCGGGTCCCTGTCCTGCCCAGGCCCCCCGAGGGAGGACGATGGTCGGGCAGTGGCGAGCGGGGTGGGGCTGGCGCCGAGCCTGCCCTTGGATGCCCCGGGGAAGGGCGCCGGGGGATGGGCTGCCCCTGGCCAGGTCTGAGGGACCGACCCAGCTCGGGGCTGTCGGGGGCAGAGAGAGAACCCCCCTCCGCCCTTTCCCTTCAGGTTCTTAGGGCTGGCCAAATCCTTCCCAAGACAGCTTGTCTGGAGAAAATCAGACCCAGCTGAAGAACATGTGTCCATGGGGGAAACCCGGGAAACTGAGTCTCCCCACACAATAGCAGAGATTCTCATCTTGCATCCTCTCCTGAGCTAATGACAAAGGTGGATGTCCCGGGTGGGTGGGCCTGTGGAATGGGAGAGGGGAGGAAGTCTATTGTCATGCAGAGGGACATGGAAAGACTTGTCTGAAGCTTATCCCCTGCACTGGGGTCAGGTCGGGAAGGGACGGCACAGAGGTGAGCAGGAACCAACCGGCCTCTCTGTGGTGGGGCTGGCCCCGGGGCAGGCGTGGGGGTGATGGCTGGAAGTGGGATGGCGCGTGAGTTGGCACCAGCCAGCGGTGGAGGCAGAGACTCAGAGGTCAGGGATCTCTCTCTCTGTCTCTGTCTCTCTCTCTCTCCCTCAGGGAGCTGAGGAGAGTAAGGTGGCGCCCCCTGCCCACCTCGCCTACCTCTCCATGGGCCCTTCTTTCTCTGGCCGCTCCGGGAGCCCTGCGGGCTTGGGTTCAAGCCCCCACACACCGCACAGGCCAAGGGCGCATGCGCGACCGCCGGGGCCTAGGGCTGGCCTCGGGGGGGCGGGGGGGTCCTCAGTGAAGGCCCCGCCCTCCCTCCAGGCTCTGACCCAGCTGCAGCTCTTCCATCGCCGCCCTTCTGGACTCGGCTTCAGCTGTCTCCCTCCCCTCCCCCACTCCCACTCAGCTTGCAGGCCGCTTCCCTGCCTTGAAAGCATGGCTCTGGCCCTGAGGGCCACAGACCTACTGGGCTTCAAGCTCAAGGCTCTGCCTGGGCCTGCTGCTTCGGCCAGGGGCTCATTTTTTCCTGGAAAGACAAAGCCTTGGCCTCACCCCACGCCTGCACTTTGCCACGGCAGGCAGCCCAGATGTAGGTAAGGCTCTGTGGAGTCAGAAGTGCCGAGACAGGCAGATGGCACCAGAGGGTTTGGGGGCCAGGGCGCAACTGGGCTAGCCCCTCCTCCCGGGAGTCGGGGAGGCCCGGCCTTCCTAGTGCCCAGGCCACGGCTCCGGGGAGAAACCCGCCATGGAGGGCCCGCGGGAGGCCCTCTGCCTGAGGTGGCAGGTGTCACGCCAGGGCCACTGCAAGCCTGGCTCGGCTTGCCTGCTTTCTCCAAAGGAGGCTGGCCGACCAGCCGAACCTGGCACCTGGGCCAGGCCCCTTCCAAGGGGACGAGTTCCAGAGGATAGAGCCCTGGGGGCGGCTGCCAAGTCTCCTGGGGCGTGTGCTGGGCCCCCGTCAGAGGAGGAAGCAGCCTGGTAAACGGTGTGCCAGGCCTGAGATCTGGAGGCCTCCCACAGCCGGGTCCCTGTCCTGCCCAGGCCCCCCGAGGGAGGACGATGGTCGGGCAGTGGCGAGCGGGGTGGGGCTGGCGCCGAGCCTGCCCTTGGATGCCCCGGGGAAGGGCGCAGGGTGATGGGCTGCCCCTGGCCAGGTCTGAGGGACCGACCCAGCTCGGGGCTGTCGGGGGCAGAGAGAGAACCCCCCTCCGCCCTTTCCCTTCAGGTTCTTAGGGCTGGCCAAATCCTTCCCAAGACAGCTTGTCTGGAGAAAATCAGACCCAGCTGAAGAACATGTGTCCATGGGGGAAACCCGGGAAACTGAGTCTCCCCACACAATAGCAGAGATTCTCATCTTGCATCCTCTCCTGAGCTAATGACAAAGGTGGATGTCCCGGGTGGGTGGGCCTGTGGAATGGGAGAGGGGAGGAAGTCTATTGTCATGCAGAGGGACATGGAAAGACTTGTCTGAAGCTTATCCCCTGCACTGGGGTCAGGTCGGGAAGGGACGGCACAGAGGTGAGCAGGAACCAACCGGCCTCTCTGTGGTGGGGCTGGCCCCGGGGCAGGCGTGGGGGTGATGGCTGGAAGTGGGATGGCGCGTGAGTTGGCACCAGCCAGCGGTGGAGGCAGAGACTCAGAGGTCAGGGATCTCTCTCTCTGTCTCTGTCTCTCTCTCTCTCCCTCAGGGAGCTGAGGAGAGTAAGGTGGCGCCCCCTGCCCACCTCGCCTACCTCTCCATGGGCCCTTCTTTCTCTGGCCGCTCCGGGAGCCCTGCGGGCTTGGGTTCAAGCCCCCACACACCGCACAGGCCAAGGGCGCATGCGCGACCGCCGGGGCCTAGGGCTGGCCTCGGGGGGCGGGGGGGTCCTCAGTGAAGGCCCCGCCCTCCCTCCAGGCTCTGACCCAGCTGCAGCTCTTCCATCGCCGCCCTTCTGGCCTCGGCTTCAGCTGTCTCCCTCCCCTCCCCCACTCCCACTCAGCTTGCAGGCCGCTTCCCTGCCTTGAAAGCATGGCTCTGGCCCTGAGGGCCACAGACCTACTGGGTTTCAAGCTCAAGGCTCTGCCTGGGCCTGCTGCTTCGGCCAGGGGCTCATTTTTTCCTGGAAAGACAATGCCTTGGCCTCACCCCACGCCTGCACTTTGCCACGGCAGGCAGCCCAGATGTAGGAAAGGCTCTGTGGAGTCAGAAGTGCCGAGACAGGCAGATGGCACCAGAGGGTTTGGGGGCCAGGGCGCAACTGGGCTAGCCCCTCCTCCCGGGAGTCGGGGAGGCCCGGCCTTCCTAGTGCCCAGGCCACGGCTCCGGGGAGAAACCCGCCACGGAGGGCCCGCGGGAGGCCCTCTGCCTGAGGTGGCAGGTGTCACGCCACGGCCACTGCAAGCCTGGCTCGGCTTGCCTGCTTTCTCCAAAGGAGGCTGGCCGACCAGCCGAACCTGGCACCTGGGCCAGGCCCCTTCCAAGGGGACGAGTTCCAGAGGATAGAGCCCTGGGGGCGGCTGCCAAGTCTCCTGGGGCGTGTGCTGGGCCCCCGTCAGAGGAGGAAGCAGCCTGGTAAACGGTGTGCCAGGCCTGAGATCTGGAGGCCTCCCACAGCCGGGTCCCTGTCCTGCCCAGGCCCCCCGAGGGAGGACGATGGTCGGGCAGTGGCGAGCGGGGTGGGGCTGGCGCCGAGCCTGCCCTTGGATGCCCCGGGGAAGGGCGCAGGGTGATGGGCTGCCCCTGGCCAGGTCTGAGGGACCGACCCAGCTCGGGGCTGTCGGGGGCAGAGAGAGAACCCCCCTCCGCCCTTTCCCTTCAGGTTCTTAGGGCTGGCCAAATCCTTCCCAAGACAGCTTTTCTGGAGAAAATCAGACCCAGCTGAAGAACATGTGTCCATGGGGGAAACCCGGGCAACTGAGTCTCCCCACACAATAGCAGAGATTCTCATCTTGCATCCTCTCCTGAGCTAATGACAAAGGTGGATGTCCCGGGTGGGTGGGCCTGTGGAATGGGAGAGGGGAGGAAGTCTATTGTCATGCAGAGGGACATGGAAAGACTTGTCTGAAGCTTATCCCCTGCACTGGGGTCAGGTCGGGAAGGGACGGCACAGAGGTGAGCAGGAACCAACCGGCCTCTCTGTGGTGGGGCTGGCCCCGGGGCAGGCGTGGGGGTGATGGCTGGAAGTGGGATGGCGCGTGAGTTGGCACCAGCCAGCGGTGGAGGCAGAGACTCAGAGGTCAGGGATCTCTCTCTCTGTCTCTGTCTCTCTCTCTCTCCCTCAGGGAGCTGAGGAGAGTAAGGTGGCGCCCCCTGCCCACCTCGCCTACCTCTCCATGGGCCCTTCTTTCTCTGGCCGCTCCGGGAGCCCTGCGGGCTTGGGTTCAAGCCCCCACACACCGCACAGGCCAAGGGCGCATGCGCGACCGCCGGGGCCTAGGGCTGGCCTCGGGGGGCGGGGGGGTCCTCAGTGAAGGCCCCGCCCTCCCTCCAGGCTCTGACCCAGCTGCAGCTCTTCCATCGCCGCCCTTCTGGCCTCGGCTTCAGCTGTCTCCCTCCCCTCCCCCACTCCCACTCAGCTTGCAGGCCGCTTCCCTGCCTTGAAAGCATGGCTCTGGCCCTGAGGGCCACAGACCTACTGGGCTTCAAGCTCAAGGCTCTGCCTGGGCCTGCTGCTTCGGCCAGGGGCTCATTTTGTCCTGGAAAGACAAAGCCATGGCCTCACCCCACGCCTGCACTTTGCCACGGCAGGCAGCCCAGATGTAGGAAAGGCTCTGTGGAGTCAGAAGTGCCGAGACAGGCAGATGGCACCAGAGGGTTTGGGGGCCAGGGCGCAACTGGGCTAGCCCCTCCTCCCGGGAGTCGGGGAGGCCCGGCCTTCCTAGTGCCCAGGCCACGGCTCCGGGGAGAAACCCGCCATGGAGGGCCCGCGGGAGGCTCTCTGCCTGAGGTGGCAGGTGTCACGCCAGGACCACTGCAAGCCTGGCTCGGCTTGCCTGCTTTCTCCAAAGGAGGCTGGCCGACCAGCCGAACCTGGCACCTGGGCCAGGCCCCTTCCAATGGGACGAGTTCCAGAGGATAGAGCCCTGGGGGCGGCTGCCAAGTCTCCTGGGGCGTGTGCTGGGCCCCCGTCAGAGGAGGAAGCAGCCTGGTAAACGGTGTGCCAGGCCTGAGATCTGGAGGCCTCCCACAGCCGGGTCCCTGTCCTGCCCAGGCCCCCCGAGGGAGGACGATGGTCGGGCAGTGGCGAGCGGGGTGGGGCTGGCGCCGAGCCTGCCCTTGGATGCCCCGGGGAAGGGCGCCGGGGGATGGGCTGCCCCTGGCCAGGTCTGAGGGACCGACCCAGCTCGGGGCTGTCGGGGGCAGAGAGAGAACCCCCCTCCGCCCTTTCCCTTCAGGTTCTTAGGGCTGGCCAAATCCTTCCCAAGACAGCTTGTCTGGAGAAAATCAGACCCAGCTGAAGAACATGTGTCCATGGGGGAAACCCGGGCAACTGAGTCTCCCCACACAATAGCAGAGATTCTCATCTTGCATCCTCTCCTGAGCTAATGACAAAGGTGGATGTCCCGGGTGGGTGGGCCTGTGGAATGGGAGAGGGGAGGAAGTCTATTGTCATGCAGAGGGACATGGAAAGACTTGTCTGAAGCTTATCCCCTGCACTGGGGTCAGGTCGGGAAGGGACGGCACAGAGGTGAGCAGGAACCAACCGGCCTCTCTGTGGTGGGGCTGGCCCCGGGGCAGGCGTGGGGGTGATGGCTGGAAGTGGGATGGCGCGTGAGTTGGCACCAGCCAGCGGTGGAGGCAGAGACTCAGAGGTCAGGGATCTCTCTCTCTGTCTCTGTCTCTCTCTCTCTCCCTCAGGGAGCTGAGGAGAGTAAGGTGGCGCCCCCTGCCCACCTCGCCTACCTCTCCATGGGCCCTTCTTTCTCTGGCCGCTCCGGGAGCCCTGCGGGCTTGGGTTCAAGCCCCCACACACCGCACAGGCCAAGGGAGCATGCGCGACCGCCGGGGCCTAGGTCTGGCCTCGGGGGGCGGGGGGGTCCTCAGTGAAGGCCCCGCCCTCCCTCCAGGCTCTGACCCAGCTGCAGCTCTTCCATCGCCGCCCTTCTGGCCTCGGCTTCAGCTGTCTCCCTCCCCTCCCCCACTCCCACTCAGCTTGCAGGCCGCTTCCCTGCCTTGAAAGCATGGCTCTGGCCCTGAGGGCCACAGACCTACTGGGCTTCAAGCTCAAGGCTCTGCCTGGGCCTGCTGCTTCGGCCAGGGGCTCATTTTTTCCTGGAAAGACAAAGCCTTGGCCTCACCCCACGCCTGCACTTTGCCACGGCAGGCAGCCCAGATGTAGGTAAGGCTCTGTGGAGTCAGAAGTGCCGAGACAGGCAGATGGCACCAGAGGGTTTGGGGGCCAGGGCGCAACTGGGCTAGCCCCTCCTCCCGGGAGTCGGGGAGGCCCGGCCTTCCTAGTGCCCAGGCCACGGCTCCGGGGAGAAACCCGCCACGGAGGGCCCGCGGGAGGCCCTCTGCCTGAGGTGGCAGGTGTCACGCCAGGGCCACTGCAAGCCTGGCTCGGCTTGCCTGCTTTCTCCAAAGGAGGCTGGCCGACCAGCCGAACCTGGCACCTGGGCCAGGCCCCTTCCAAGGGGACGAGTTCCAGAGGATAGAGCCCTGGGGGCGGCTGCCAAGTCTCCTGGGGCGTGTGCTGGGCCCCCGTCAGAGGAGGAAGCAGCCTGGTAAACGGTGTGCCAGGCCTGAGATCTGGAGGCCTCCCACAGCCGGGTCCCTGTCCTGCCCAGGCCCCCCGAGGGAGGACGATGGTCGGGCAGTGGCGAGCGGGGTGGGGCTGGCGCCGAGCCTGCCCTTGGATGCCCCGGGGAAGGGCGCCGGGGGATGGGCTGCCCCTGGCCAGGTCTGAGGGACCGACCCAGCTCGGGGCTGTCGGGGGCAGAGAGAGAACCCCCCTCCGCCCTTTCCCTTCAGGTTCTTAGGGCTGGCCAAATCCTTCCCAAGACAGCTTGTCTGGAGAAAATCAGACCCAGCTGAAGAACATGTGTCCATGGGGGAAACCCGGGAAACTGAGTCTCCCCACACAATAGCAGAGATTCTCATCTTGCATCCTCTCCTGAGCTAATGACAAAGGTGGATGTCCCGGGTGGGTGGGCCTGTGGAATGGGAGAGGGGAGGAAGTCTATTGTCATGCAGAGGGACATGGAAAGACTTGTCTGAAGCTTATCCCCTGCACTGGGGTCAGGTCGGGAAGGGACGGCACAGAGGTGAGCAGGAACCAACCGGCCTCTCTGTGGTGGGGCTGGCCCCGGGGCAGGCGTGGGGGTGATGGCTGGAAGTGGGATGGCGCGTGAGTTGGCACCAGCCAGCGGTGGAGGCAGAGACTCAGAGGTCAGGGATCTCTCTCTCTGTCTCTGTCTCTCTCTCTCTCCCTCAGGGAGCTGAGGAGAGTAAGGTGGCGCCCCCTGCCCACCTCGCCTACCTCTCCATGGGCCCTTCTTTCTCTGGCCGCTCCGGGAGCCCTGCGGGCTTGGGTTCAAGCCCCCACACACCGCACAGGCCAAGGGCGCATGCGCGACCGCCGGGGCCTAGGGCTGGCCTCGGGGGGCGGGGGTTCCTCAGTGAAGGCCCCGCCCTCCCTCCAGGCTCTGACCCAGCTGCAGCTCTTCCATCGCCGCCCTTCTGGCCTCGGCTTCAGCTGTCTCCCTCCCCTCCCCCACTCCCACTCAGCTTGCAGGCCGCTTCCCTGCCTTGAAAGCATGGCTCTGGCCCTGAGGGCCACAGACCTACTGGGCTTCAAGCTCAAGGCTCTGCCTGGGCCTGCTGCTTCGGCCAGGGGCTCATTTTTTCCTGGAAAGACAAAGCCTTGGCCTCACCCCACGCCTGCACTTTGCCACGGCAGGCAGCCCAGATGTAGGAAAGGCTCTGTGGAGTCAGAAGTGCCGAGACAGGCAGATGGCACCAGAGGGTTTGGGGGCCAGGGCGCAACTGGGCAAGCCCCTCCTCCCGGGAGTCGGGGAGGCCCGGCCTTCCTAGTGCCCAGGCCACGGCTCCGGGGAGAAACCCGCCATGGAGGGCCCGCGGGAGGCCCTCTGCCTGAGGTGGCAGGTGTCACGCCAGGGCCACTGCAAGCCTGGCTCGGCTTGCCTGCTTTCTCCAAAGGAGGCTGGCCGACCAGCCGAACCTGGCACCTGGGCCAGGCCCCTTCCAAGGGGACGAGTTCCAGAGGATAGAGCCCTGGGGGCGGCTGCCAAGTCTCCTGGGGCGTGTGCTGGGCCCCCGTCAGAGGAGGAAGCAGCCTGGTAAACGGTGTGCCAGGCCTGAGATCTGGAGGCCTCCCACAGCCGGTTCCCTGTCCTGCCCAGGCCCCCCGAGGGAGGACGATGGTCGGGCAGTGGCGAGCGGGGTGGGGCTGGCGCCGAGCCTGCCCTTGGATGCCCCGGGGAAGGGCGCCGGGGGATGGGCTGCCCCTGGCCAGGTCTGAGGGACCGACCCAGCTCGGGGCTGTCGGGGGCAGAGAGAGAACCCCCCTCCGCCCTTTCCCTTCAGGTTCTTAGGGCTGGCCAAATCCTTCCCAAGACAGCTTGTCTGGAGAAAATCAGACCCAGCTGAAGAACATGTGTCCATGGGTGAAACCCGGGAAACTGAGTCTCCCCACACAATAGCAGAGATTCTCATCTTGCATCCTCTCCTGAGCTAATGACAAAGGTGGATGTCCCGGGTGGGTGGGCCTGTGGAATGGGAGAGGGGAGGAAGTCTATTGTCATGCAGAGGGACATGGAAAGACTTGTCTGAAGCTTATCCCCTGCACTGGGGTCAGGTCCGGAAGGGACGGCACAGAGGTGAGCAGGAACCAACCGGCCTCTCTGTGGTGGGGCTGGCCCCGGGGCAGGCGTGGGGGTGATGGCTGGAAGTGGGATGGCGCGTGAGTTGGCACCAGCCAGCGGTGGAGGCAGAGACTCAGAGGTCAGGGATCTCTCTCTCTGTCTCTGTCTCTCTCTCTCTCCCTCAGGGAGCTGAGGAGAGTAAGGTGGCGCCCCCTGCCCACCTCGCCTACCTCTCCATGGGCCCTTCTTTCTCTGGCCGCTCCGGGAGCCCTGCGGGCTTGGGTTCAAGCCCCCACACACCGCACAGGCCAAGGGCGCATGCGCGACCGCCGGGGCCTAGGGCTGGCCTCGGGGGGCGGGGGGGTCCTCAGTGAAGGCCCCGCCCTCCCTCCAGGCTCTGACCCAGCTGCAGCTCTTCCATCGCCGCCCTTCTGGCCTCGGCTTCAGCTGTCTCCCTCCCCTCCCCCACTCCCACTCAGCTTGCAGGCCGCTTCCCTGCCTTGAAAGCATGGCTCTGGCCCTGAGGGCCACAGACCTACTGGGCTTCAAGCTCAAGGCTCTGCCTGGGCCTGCTGCTTCGGCCAGGGGCTCATTTTTTCCTGGAAAGACAAAGCCTTGGCCTCACCCCACGCCTGCACTTTGCCACGGCAGGCAGCCCAGATGTAGGAAAGGCTCTGTGGAGTCAGAAGTGCCGAGACAGGCAGATGGCACCAGAGGGTTTGGGGGCCAGGGCGCAACTGGGCTAGCCCCTCCTCCCGGGAGTCGGGGAGGCCCGGCCTTCCTAGTGCCCAGGCCACGGCTCCGGGGAGAAACCCGCCATGGAGGGCCCGCGGGAGGCCCTCTGCCTGAGGTGGCAGGTGTCACGCCAGGGCCACTGCAAGCCTGGCTCGGCTTGCCTGCTTTCTCCAAAGGAGGCTGGCCGACCAGCCGAACCTGGCACCTGGGCCAGGCCCCTTCCAAGGGGACGAGTTCCAGAGGATAGAGCCCTGGGGGCGGCTGCCAAGTCTCCTGGGGCGTGTGCTGGGCCCCCGTCAGAGGAGGAAGCAGCCTGGTAAACGGTGTGCCAGGCCTGAGATCTGGAGGCCTCCCACAGCCGGGTCCCTGTCCTGCCCAGGCCCCCCGAGGGAGGACGATGGTCGGGCAGTGGCGAGCGGGGTGGGGCTGGCGCCGAGCCTGCCCTTGGATGCCCCGGGGAAGTGCGCCGGGGGATGGGCTGCCCCTGGCCAGGTCTGAGGGACCGACCCAGCTCGGGGCTGTCGGGGGCAGAGAGAGAACCCCCCTCCGCCCTTTCCCTTCAGGTTCTTAGGGCTGGCCAAATCCTTCCCAAGACAGCTTGTCTGGAGAAAATCAGACCCAGCTGAAGAACATGTGTCCATGGGGGAAACCCGGGAAACTGAGTCTCCCCACACAATAGCAGAGATTCTCATCTTGCATCCTCTCCTGAGCTAATGACAAAGGTGGATGTCCCGGGTGGGTGGGCCTGTGGAATGGGAGAGGGGAGGAAGTCTATTGTCATGCAGAGGGACATGGAAAGACTTGTCTGAAGCTTATCCCCTGCACTGGGGTCAGGTCGGGAAGGGACGGCACAGAGGTGAGCAGGAACCAACCGGCCTCTCTGTGGTGGGGCTGGCCCCGGGGCAGGCGTGGGGGTGATGGCTGGAAGTGGGATGGCGCGTGAGTTGGCACCAGCCAGCGGTGGAGGCAGAGACTCAGAGGTCAGGGATCTCTCTCTCTGTCTCTGTCTCTGTCTCTCTCCCTCAGGGAGCTGAGGAGAGTAAGGTGGCGCCCCCTGCCCACCTCGCCTACCTCTCCATGGGCCCTTCTTTCTCTGGCCGCTCCGGGAGCCCTGCGGGCTTGGGTTCAAGCCCCCACACACCGCACAGGCCAAGGGCGCATGCGCGACCGCCGGGGCCTAGGGCTGGCCTCGGGGGGCGGGGGGGTCCTCAGTGAAGGCCCCGCCCTCCCTCCAGGCTCTGACCCAGCTGCAGCTCTTCCATCGCCGCCCTTCTGGCCTCGGCTTCAGCTGTCTCCCTCCCCTCCCCCACTCCCACTCAGCTTGCAGGCCGCTTCCCTGCCTTGAAAGCATGGCTCTGGCCCTGAGGGCCACAGACCTACTGGGCTTCAAGCTCAAGGCTCTGCCTGGGCCTGCTGCTTCGGCCAGGGGCTCATTTTTTCCTGGAAAGACAAAGCCTTGGCCTCACCCCACGCCTGCACTTTGCCACGGCAGGCAGGCCAGATGTAGGAAAGGCTCTGTGGAGTCAGAAGTGCCGAGACAGGCAGATGGCACCAGAGGGTTTGGGGGCCAGGGCGCAACTGGGCTAGCCCCTCCTCCCGGGAGTCGGGGAGGCCCGGCCTTCCTAGTGCCCAGGCCACGGCTCCGGGGAGAAACCCGCCATGGAGGGCCCGCGGGAGGCCCTCTGCCTGAGGTGGCAGGTGTCACGCCAGGGCCACTGCAAGCCTGGCTCGGCTTGCCTGCTTTCTCCAAAGGAGGCTGGCCGACCAGCCGAACCTGGCACCTGGGCCAGGCCCCTTCCAAGGGGACGAGTTCCAGAGGATAGAGCCCTGGGGGCGGCTGCCAAGTCTCCTGGGGCGTGTGCTGGGCCCCCGTCAGAGGAGGAAGCAGCCTGGTAAACGGTGTGCCAGGCCTGAGATCTGGAGGCCTCCCACAGCCGGGTCCCTGTCCTGCCCAGGCCCCCCGAGGGAGGACGATGGTCGGGCAGTGGCGAGCGGGGTGGGGCTGGCGCCGAGCCTGCCCTTGGATGCCCCGGGGAAGGGCGCAGGGTGATGGGCTGCCCCTGGCCAGGTCTGAGGGACCGACCCAGCTCGGGGCTGTCGGGGGCAGAGAGAGAACCCCCCTCCGCCCTTTCCCTTCAGGTTCTTAGGGCTGGCCAAATCCTTCCCAAGACAGCTTGTCTGGAGAAAATCAGACCCAGCTGAAGAACATGTGTCCATGGGGGAAACCCGGGAAACTGAGTCTCCCCACACAATAGCAGAGATTCTCATCTTGCATCCTCTCCTGAGCTAATGACAAAGGTGGATGTCCCGGGTGGGTGGGCCTGTGGAATGGGAGAGGGGATGAAGTCTATTGTCATGCAGAGGGACATGGAAAGACTTGTCTGAAGCTTATCCCCTGCACTGGGGTCAGGTCGGGAAGGGACGGCACAGAGGTGAGCAGGAACCAACCGGCCTCTCTGTGGTGGGGCTGGCCCCGGGGCAGGCGTGGGGGTGATGGCTGGAAGTGGGATGGCGCGTGAGTTGGCACCAGCCAGCGGTGGAGGCAGAGACTCAGAGGTCAGGGATCTCTCTCTCTGTCTCTGTCTCTCTCTCTCTCCCTCAGGGAGCTGAGGAGAGTAAGGTGGCGCCCCCTGCCCACCTCGCCTACCTCTCCATGGGCCCTTCTTTCTCTATCCGCTCCGGGAGCCCTGCGGGCTTGGGTTCAAGCCCCCACACACCGCACAGGCCAAGGGCGCATGCGCGACCGCCGGGGCCTAGGGCTGGCCTCGGGGGGCGGGGGGGTCCTCAGTGAAGGCCCCGCCCTCCCTCCAGGCTCTGACCCAGCTGCAGCTCTTCCATCGCCGGCCTTCTGGACTCGGCTTCAGCTGTCTCCCTCCCCTCCCCAACTCCCACTCAGCTTGCAGGCCGCTTCCCTGCCTTGAAAGCATGGCTCTGGCCCTGAGGGCCACAGACCTACTGGGCTTCAAGCTCAAGGCTCTGCCTGGGCCTGCTGCTTCGGCCAGGGGCTCATTTTTTCCTGGAAAGACAAAGCCTTGGCCTCACCCCACGCCTGCACTTTGCCACGGCAGGCAGCCCCGATGTAGGAGAGGCTCTGTGGAGTCAGAAGTGCCGAGACAGGCAGATGGCACCAGAGGGTTTGGGGGCCAGGGCGCATCTGGGCTAGCCCCTCCTCCCGGGAGTCGGGGAGGCCCGGCCTTCCTAGTGCCCAGGCCACGGCTCCGGGGAGAAACCCGCCATGGAGGGCCCGCGGGATGCCCTCTGCCTGAGGTGGCAGGTGTCACGCCAGGGCCACTGCAAGCCTGGCTCGGCTTGCCTGCTTTCTCCAAAGGAGGCTGGCCGACCAGCCGAACCTGGCACCTGGGCCAGGCCCCTTCCAAGGGGACGAGTTCCAGAGGATAGAGCCCTGGGGGCGGCTGCCAAGTCTCCTGGGGCGTGTGCTGGGCCCCCGTCAGAGGAGGAAGCAGCCTGGTAAACGGTGTGCCAGGCCTGAGATCTGGAGGCCTCCCACAGCCGGGTCCCTGTCCTGCCCAGGCCCCCCGAGGGAGGACGATGGTCGGGCAGTGGCGAGCGGGGTGGGGCTGGCGCCGAGCCTGCCCTTGGATGCCCCGGGGAAGGGCGCCGGGGGATGGGCTGCCCCTGGCCAGGTCTGAGGGACCGACCCAGCTCGGGGCTGTCGGGGGCAGAGAGAGAACCCCCCTCCGCCCTTTCCCTTCAGGTTCTTAGGGCTGGCCAAATCCTTCCCAAGACAGCTTGTCTGGAGAAAATCAGACCCAGCTGAAGAACATGTGTCCATGGGGGAAACCCGGGAAACTGAGTCTCCCCACACAATAGCAGAGATTCTCATCTTGCATCCTCTCCTGAGCTAATGACAAAGGTGGATGTCCCGGGTGGGTGGGCCTGTGGAATGGGAGAGGGGAGGAAGTCTATTGTCATGCAGAGGGACATGGAAAGACTTGTCTGAAGCTTATCCCCTGCACTGGGGTCAGGTCGGGAAGGGACGGCACAGAGGTGAGCAGGAACCAACCGGCCTCTCTGTGGTGGGGCTGGCCCCGGGGCAGGCGTGGGGGTGATGGCTGGAAGTGGGATGGCGCGTGAGTTGGCACCAGCCAGCGGTGGAGGCAGAGACTCAGAGGTCAGGGATCTCTCTCTCTGTCTCTGTCTCTCTCTCTCTCCCTCAGGGAGCTGAGGAGAGTAAGGTGGCGCCCCCTGCCCACCTCGCCTACCTCTCCATGGGCCCTTCTTTCTCTATCCGCTCCGGGAGCCCTGCGGGCTTGGGTTCAAGCCCCCACACACCGCACAGGCCAAGGGCGCATGCGCGACCGCCGGGGCCTAGGGCTGGCCTCGGGGGGCGGGGGGGTCCTCAGTGAAGGCCCCGCCCTCCCTCCAGGCTCTGACCCAGCTGCAGCTCTTCCATCGCCGGCCTTCTGGACTCGGCTTCAGCTGTCTCCCTCCCCTCCCCAACTCCCACTCAGCTTGCAGGCCGCTTCCCTGCCTTGAAAGCATGGCTCTGGCCCTGAGGGCCACAGACCTACTGGGCTTCAAGCTCAAGGCTCTGCCTGGGCCTGCTGCTTCGGCCAGTGGCTCATTTTTTCCTGGAAAGACAAAGCCATGGCCTCACCCCACGCCTGCACTTTGCCACGGCAGGCAGCCCCGATGTAGGAGAGGCTCTGTGGAGTCAGAAGTGCCGAGACAGGCAGATGGCACCAGAGGGTTTGGGGGCCAGGGCGCATCTGGGCTAGCCCCTCCTCCCGGGAGTCGGGGAGGCCCGGCCTTCCTAGTGCCCAGGCCACGGCTCCGGGGAGAAACCCGCCATGGAGGGCACGCGGGAGGCCCTCTGCCTGAGGTGGCAGGTGTCACGCCAGGGCCACTGCAAGCCTGGCTCGGCTTGCCTGCTTTCTCCAAAGGAGGTTGGCCGACCAGCCGAACCTGACACCTGGGCCAGGCCCCTTCCAAGGGGACGAGTTCCAGAGGATAGAGCCCTGGGGGCGGCTGCCAAGTCTCCTGGGGCGTGTGCTGGGCCCCCGTCAGAGGAGGAAGCAGCCTGGTAAACGGTGTGCCAGGCCTGAGATCTGGAGGCCTCCCACAGCCGGGTCCCTGTCCTGCCCAGGCCCCCCGAGGGAGGACGATGGTCGGGCAGTGGCGAGCGGGGTGGGGCTGGCGCCGAGCCTGCCCTTGGATGCCCCGGGGAAGGGCGCCGGGGGATGGGCTGCCCCTGGCCAGGTCTGAGGGACCGACCCAGCTCGGGGCTGTCGGGGGCAGAGAGAGAACCCCCCTCCGCCCTTTCCCTTCAGGTTCTTAGGGCTGGCCAAATCCTTCCCAAGACAGCTTGTCTGGAGAAAATCAGACCCAGCTGAAGAACATGTGTCCATGGGGGAAACCCGGGAAACTGAGTCTCCCCACACAATAGCAGAGATTCTCATCTTGCATCCTCTCCTGAGCTAATGACAAAGGTGGATGTCCCGGGTGGGTGGGCCTGTGGAATGGGAGAGGGGAGGAAGTCTATTGTCATGCAGAGGGACATGGAAAGACTTGTCTGAAGCTTATCCCCTGCACTGGGGTCAGGTCGGGAAGGGACGGCACAGAGGTGAGCAGGAACCAACCGGCCTCTCTGTGGTGGGGCTGGCCCCGGGGCAGGCGTGGGGCTGATGGCTGGAAGTGGGATGGCGCGTGAGTTGGCACCAGCCAGCGGTGGAGGCAGAGACTCAGAGGTCAGGGATCTCTCTCTCTGTCTCTGTCTCTGTCTCTCTCCCTCAGGGAGCTGAGGAGAGTAAGGTGGCGCCCCCTGCCCACCTCGCCTACCTCTCCATGGGCCCTTCTTTCTCTGGCCGCTCCGGGAGCCCTGCGGGCTTGGGTTCAAGCCCCCACACACCGCACAGGCCAAGGGCGCATGCGCGACCGCCGGGGCCTAGGGCTGGCCTCGGGGGGCGGGGGGGTCCTCAGTGAAGGCCCCGCCCTCCCTCCAGGCTCTGACCCAGCTGCAGCTCTTCCATAGCCGCCCTTCTGGCCTCGGCTTCAGCTGTCTCCCTCCCCTCCCCCACTCCCACTCAGCTTGCAGGCCGCTTCCCTGCCTTGAAAGCATGGCTCTGGCCCTGAGGGCCACAGACCTACTGGGCTTCAAGCTCAAGGCTCTGCCTGGGCCTGCTGCTTCGGCCAGGGGCTCATTTTTTCCTGGAAAGACAAAGCCTTGGCCTCACCCCACGCCTGCACTTTGCCACGGCAGGCAGCCCCGATGTAGGAGAGGCTCTGTGGAGTCAGAAGTGCCGAGACAGGCAGATGGCACCAGAGGGTTTGGGGGCCAGGGCGCATCTGGGCTAGCCCCTCCTCCCGGGAGTCGGGGAGGCCCGGCCTTCCTAGTGCCCAGGCCACGGCTCCGGGGAGAAACCCGCCATGGAGGGCCCGCGGGAGGCCCTCTGCCTGAGGTGGCAGGTGTCACGCCAGGGCCACTGCAAGCCTGGCTCGGCTTGCCTGCTTTCTCCAAAGGAGGCTGGCCGACCAGCCGAACCTGGCACCTGGGCCAGGCCCCTTCCAAGGGGACGAGTTCCAGAGGATAGAGCCCTGGGGGCGGCTGCCAAGTCTCCTGGGGCGTGTGCTGGGC
Organism: Diceros bicornis minor; assembly: GCF_020826845.1. Lineage (NCBI taxonomy): Eukaryota > Metazoa > Chordata > Mammalia > Perissodactyla > Rhinocerotidae > Diceros > Diceros bicornis. The sequence goes on along the minus strand of NW_026691223.1, from coordinate 231,962 downwards.
CCCCGTCAGAGGAGGAAGCAGCCTGGTAAACAGTGTGCCAGGCCTGAGATCTGGAGGCCTCCCACAGCCGGGTCCCTGTCCTGCCCAGGCCCCCCGAGGGAGGACGATGGTCGGGCAGTGGCGAGCGGGGTGGGGCTGGCGCCGAGCCTGCCCTTGGATGCCCCGGGGAAGGGCGCCGGGGGATGGGCTGCCCCTGGCCAGGTCTGAGGGACCGACCCAGCTCGGGGCTGTCGGGGGCAGAGAGAGAACCCCCCTCCGCCCTTTCCCTTCAGGTTCTTAGGGCTGGCCAAATCCTTCCCAAGACAGCTTGTCTGGAGAAAATCAGACCCAGCTGAAGAACATGTGTCCATGGGGGAAACCCGGGAAACTGAGTCTCCCCACACAATAGCAGAGATTCTCATCTTGCATCCTCTCCTGAGCTAATGACAAAGGTGGATGTCCCGGGTGGGTGGGCCTGTGGAATGGGAGAGGGGAGGAAGTCTATTGGCATGCAGAGGGACATGGAAAGACTTGTCTGAAGCTTATCCCCTGCACTGGGGTCAGGTCGGGAAGGGACGGCACAGAGGTGAGCAGGAACCAACCGGCCTCTCTGTGGTGGGGCTGGCCCCGGGGCAGGCGTGGGGGTGATGGCTGGAAGTGGGATGGCGCGTGAGTTGGCACCAGCCAGCGGTGGAGGCAGAGACTCAGAGGTCAGGGATCTCTCTCTCTGTCTCTGTCTCTCTCTCTCTCCCTCAGGGAGCTGAGGAGAGTAAGGTGGCGCCCCCTGCCCACCTCGCCTACCTCTCCATGGGCCCTTCTTTCTCTATCCGCTCCGGGAGCCCTGCGGGCTTGGGTTCAAGCCCCCACACACCGCACAGGCCAAGGGCGCATGCGCGACCGCCGGGGCCTAGGGCTGGCCTCGGGGGGCGGGGGGGTCCTCAGTGAAGGCCCCGCCCTCCCTCCAGGCTCTGACCCAGCTGCAGCTCTTCCATCGCCGGCCTTCTGGACTCGGCTTCAGCTGTCTCCCTCCCCTCCCCAACTCCCACTCAGCTTGCAGGCCGCTTCCCTGCCTTGAAAGCATGGCTCTGGCCCTGAGGGCCACAGACCTACTGGGCTTCAAGCTCAAGGCTCTGCCTGGGCCTGCTGCTTCGGCCAGTGGCTCATTTTTTCCTGGAAAGACAAAGCCATGGCCTCACCCCACGCCTGCACTTTGCCACGGCAGGCAGCCCCGATGTAGGAGAGGCTCTGTGGAGTCAGAAGTGCCGAGACAGGCAGATGGCACCAGAGGGTTTGGGGGCCAGGGCGCATCTGGGCTAGCCCCTCCTCCCGGGAGTCGGGGAGGCCCGGCCTTCCTAGTGCCCAGGCCACGGCTCCGGGGAGAAACATGCCATGGAGGGCACGCGGGAGGCCCTCTGCCTGAGGTGGCAGGTGTCACGCCAGGGCCACTGCAAGCCTGGCTCGGCTTGCCTGCTTTCTCCAAAGGAGGCTGGCCGACCAGCCGAACCTGACACCTGGGCCAGGCCCCTTCCAAGGGGACGAGTTCCAGAGGATAGAGCCCTGGGGGCGGCTGCCAAGTCTCCTGGGGCGTGTGCTGGGCCCCCGTCAGAGGAGGAAGCAGCCTGGTAAACGGTGTGCCAGGCCTGAGATCTGGAGGCCTCCCACAGCCGGGTCCCTGTCCTGCCCAGGCCCCCCGAGGGAGGACGATGGTCGGGCAGTGGCGAGCGGGGTGGGGCTGGCGCCGAGCCTGCCCTTGGATGCCCCGGGGAAGGGCGCCGGGGGATGGGCTGCCCCTGGCCAGGTCTGAGGGACCGACCCAGCTCGGGGCTGTCTGGGGCAGAGAGAGAACCCCCCTCCGCCCTTTCCCTTCAGGTTCTTAGGGCTGGCCAAATCCTTCCCAAGACAGCTTGTCTGGAGAAAATCAGACCCAGCTGAAGAACATGTGTCCATGGGGGAAACCCGGGAAACTGAGTCTCCCCACACAATAGCAGAGATTCTCATCTTGCATCCTCTCCTGAGCTAATGACAAAGGTGGATGTCCCGGGTGGGTGGGCCTGTGGAATGGGAGAGGGGAGGAAGTCTATTGTCATGCAGAGGGACATGGAAAGACTTCTCTGAAGCTTATCCCCTGCACTGGGGTCAGGTCGGGAAGGGACGGCACAGAGGTGAGCAGGAACCAACCGGCCTCTCTGTGGTGGGGCTGGCCCCGGGGCAGGCGTGGGGGTGATGGCTGGAAGTGGGATGGCGCGTGAGTTGGCACCAGCCAGCGGTGGAGGCAGAGACTCAGAGGTCAGGGATCTCTCTCTCTGTCTCTGTCTCTGTCTCTCTCCCTCAGGGAGCTGAGGAGAGTAAGGTGGCGCCCCCTGCCCACCTCGCCTACCTCTCCATGGGCCCTTCTTTCTCTGGCCGCTCCGGGAGCCCTGCGGGCTTGGGTTCAAGCCCCCACACACCGCACAGGCCAAGGGCGCATGCGCGACCGCCGGGGCCTAGGGCTGGCCTCGGGGGGCGGGGGGGTCCTCAGTGAAGGCCCCGCCCTCCCTCCAGGCTCTGACCCAGCTGCAGCTCTTCCATCGCCGCCCTTCTGGACTCGGCTTCAGCTGTCTCCCTCCCCTCCCCCACTCCCACTCAGCTTGCAGGCTGCTTCCCTGCCTTGAAAGCATTGCTCTGGCCCTGAGGGCCACAGACCTACTGGGCTTCAAGCTCAAGGCTCTGCCTGGGCCTGCTGCTTCGGCCAGGGGCTCATAATTTCCTGGAAAGTCAAAGCCATGTCCTCACCCCACGCCTGCACTTTGCCACGGCAGGCAGCCCAGATGTAGGAAAGGCTCTGTGAAGTCAGAAGTGCCGAGACAGGCAGATGGCACCAGAGGGTTTGGGGGCCAGGGCGCAACTGGGCTAGCCCCTCCTCCCGGGAGTCGGGGAGGCCCGGCCTTCCTAGTGCCCAGGCCACGGCTCCGGGGAGAAACCCGCCGTGGAGGGCACGCGGGAGGCCCTCTGCCTGAGGTGGCAGGTGTCACGCCAGGGCCACTGCAAGCCTGGCTCGGCTTGCCTGCTTTCTCCAAAGGAGGCTGGCCGACCAGCCGAACCTGGCACCTGGGCCAGGCCCCTTCCAAGGGGACGAGTTCCAGAGGATAGAGCCCTGGGGGCGGCTGCCAAGTCTCCTGGGGCGTGTGCTGGGCCCCCGTCAGAGGAGGAAGCAGCCTGGTAAACGGTGTGCCAGGCCTGAGATCTGGAGGCCTCCCACAGCCGGGTCCCTGTCCTGCCCAGGCCCCCCGAGGGAGGACGATGGTCGGGCAGTGGCGAGCGGGGTGGGGCTGGCGCCGAGCCTGCCCTTGGATGCCCCGGGGAAGGGCACCGGGGGATGGGCTGCCCCTGGCCAGGTCTGAGGGACCGACCCAACTCGGGGCTGTCGGGGGCAGAGAGAGAACCCCCCTCCGCCCTTTCCCTTCAGGTTCTTAGGGCTGGCCAAATCCTTCCCAAGACAGCTTGTCTGGAGAAAATCAGACCCAGCTGAAGAACATGTGTCCATGGGGGAAACCCGGGAAACTGAGTCTCCCCACACAATAGCAGAGATTCTCATCTTGCATCCTCTCCTGAGCTAATGACAAAGGTGGATGTCCCGGGTGGGTGGGCCTGTGGAATGGGAGAGGGGAGGAAGTCTATTGTCATGCAGAGGGACATGGAAAGACTTGTCTGAAGCTTATCCCCTGCACTGGGGTCAGGTCGGGAAGGGACGGCACAGAGGTGAGCAGGAACCAACCGGCCTCTCTGTGGTGGGGCTGGCCCCGGGGCAGGCGTGGGGGTGATGGCTGGAAGTGGGATGGCGCGTGAGTTGGCACCAGCCAGCGGTGGAGGCAGAGACTCAGAGGTCAGGGATCTCTCTCTCTGTCTCTGTCTCTGTCTCTCTCCCTCAGGGAGCTGAGGAGAGTAAGGTGGCGACCCCTGCCCACCTCGCCTACCTCTCCATGGGCCCTTCTTTCTCTGGCCGCTCCGGGAGCCCTGCGGGCTTGGGTTCAAGCCCCCACACACCGCACAGGCCAAGGGCGCATGCGCGACCGCCGGGGCCTAGGGCTGGCCTCGGGGGGCGGGGGGGTCCTCAGTGAAGGCCCCGCCCTCCCTCCAGGCTCTGACCCAGCTGCAGCTCTTCCATCGCCGCCCTTCTGGCCTCGGCTTCAGCTGTCTCCCTCCCCTCCCCCACTCCCACTCAGCTTGCAGGCTGCTTCCCTGCCTTGAAAGCATTGCTCTGGCCCTGAGGGCCACAGACCTACTGGGCTTCAAGCTCAAGGCTCTGCCTGGGCCTGCTGCTTCGGCCAGGGGCTCATAATTTACTGGAAAGACAAAGCCATGTCCTCACCCCACGCCTGCACTTTGCCACGGCAGGCAGCCCAGATGTAGGAAAGGCTCTGTGGAATCAGAAGTGCCGAGACAGGCAGATGGCACCAGAGGGTTTGGGGGCCAGGGCGCAACTGGGCTAGCCCCTCCTCCCGGGATTCGGGGAGGCCCGGCCTTCCTAGTGCCCAGGCCACGGCTCCGGGGAGAAACCCGCCATGGAGGGCACGCGGGAGGCCCTCTGCCTGAGGTGGCAGGTGTCACGTCAGGGCCACTGCAAGCCTGGCTCGGCTTGCCTGCTTTCTCCAAAGGAGGCTGGCCGACCAGCCGAACCTGGCACCTGGGCCAGGCCCCTTCCAAGGGGACGAGTTCCAGAGGATAGAGCCCTGGGGGCGGCTGCCAAGTCTCCTGGGGCGTGTGCTGGGCCCCCGTCAGAGGAGGAAGCAGCCTGGTAAACGGTGTGCCAGGCCTGAGATCTGGAGGCCTCCCACAGCCGGGTCCCTGTCCTGCCCAGGCCCCCCGAGGGAGGACGATGGTCGGGCAGTGGCGAGCGGGGTGGGGCTGGCGCCGAGCCTGCCCTTGGATGCCCCGGGGAAGGGCGCCGGGGGATGGGCTGCCCCTGGCCAGGTCTGAGGGACCGACCCAGCTCGGGGCTGTCGGGGGCAGAGAGAGAACCCCCCTCCGCCCTTTCCCTTCAGGTTCTTAGGGCTGGCCAAATCCTTCCCAAGACAGCTTGTCTGGAGAAAATCAGACCCAGCTGAAGAACATGTGTCCATGGGGGAAACCCGGGAAACTGAGTCTCCCCACACAATAGCAGAGATTCTCATCTTGCATCCTCTCCTGAGCTAATGACAAAGGTGGATGTCCCGGGTGGGTGGGCCTGTGGAATGGGAGAGGGGAGGAAGTCTATTGTCATGCAGAGGGACATGGAAAGACTTGTCTGAAGCTTATCCCCTGCACTGGGGTCAGGTTGGGAAGGGACGGCACAGAGGTGAGCAGGAACCAACCGGCCTCTCTGTGGTGGGGCTGGCCCCGGGGCAGGCGTGGGGGTGATGGCTGGAAGTGGGATGGCGCGTGAGTTGGCACCAGCCAGCGGTGGAGGCAGAGACTCAGAGGTCAGGGATCTCTCTCTCTGTCTCTGTCTCTGTCTCTCTCCCTCAGGGAGCTGAGGAGAGTAAGGTGGCGCCCCCTGCCCACCTCGCCTACCTCTCCATGGGCCCTTCTTTCTCTGGCCGCTCCGGGAGCCCTGCGGGCTTGGGTTCAAGCCCCCACACACCGCACAGGCCAAGGGCGCATGCGCGACCGCCGGGGCCTAGGGCTGGCCTCGGGGGGCGGGGGGGGGGTCCTCAGTGAAGGCCCCGCCCTCCCTCCAGGCTCTGACCCAGCTGCAGCTCTTCCATCGCCGCCCTTCTGGACTCGGCTTCAGCTGTCTCCCTCCCCTCCCCCACTCCCACTCAGCTTGCAGGCCGCTTCCCTGCCTTGAAAGCATTGCTCTGGCCCTGAGGGCCACAGACCTACTGGGCTTCAAGCTCAAGGCTCTGCCTGGGCCTGCTGCTTCGGCCAGGGGCTCATTATTTCCTGGAAAGACAAAGCCATGGCCTCACCCCACGCCTGCACTTTGCCACGGCAGGCAGCCCAGATGTAGGAAAGGCTCTGTGGAGTCAGAAGTGCCGAGACAGGCAGATGGCACCAGAGGGTTTGGGGGCCAGGGCGCAAGTGGGCTAGCCCCTCCTCCCGGGAGTCGGGGAGGCCCGGCCTTCCTAGTGCCCAGGCCACGGCTCCGGGGAGAAACCCGCCATGGAGGGCACGCGGGAGGCCCTCTGCCTGAGGTGGCAGGTGTCACGCCAGGGCCACTGCAAGCCTGGCTCGGCTTGCCTGCTTTCTCCAAAGGAGGCTGGCCGACCAGCCGAACCTGGCACCTGGGCCAGGCCCCTTCACGAGTTCCAGAGGATAGAGCCCTGGGGGCGGCTGCCAAGTCTCCTGGGGCATGTGCTGGTCCCCCGTCAGAGGAGGAAGCAGCCTGGTAAACGGTGTGCCAGGCCTGAGATCTGGAGGCCTCCCACAGCCGGGTCCCTGTCCTGCCCAGGCCCCCCGAGGGAGGACGATGGTCGGGCAGTGGCGAGCGGGGTGGGGCTGGCGCCGAGCCTGCCCTTGGATGCCCCGGGGAAGGGCGCCGGGGGATGGGCTGCCCCTGGCCAGGTCTGAGGGACCGACCCAGCTCGGGGCTGTCGGGGGCAGAGAGAGAACCCCCCTCCGCCCTTTCCCTTCAGGTTCTTAGGGCTGGCCAAATCCTTCCCAAGACAGCTTGTCTGGAGAAAATCAGACCCAGCTGAAGAACATGTGTCCATGGGGGAAACCCGGGAAACTGAGTCTCCCCACACAATAGCAGAGATTCTCATCTTGCATCCTCTCCTGCGCTAATGACAAAGGTGGATGTCCCGGGTGGGTGGGCCTGTGGAATGGGAGAGGGGAGGAAGTCTATTGTCATGCAGAGGGACATGGAAAGACTTGTCTGAAGCTTATCCCCTGCACTGGGGTCAGGTCGGGAAGGGACGGCACAGAGGTGAGCAGGAACCAACCGGCCTCTCTGTGGTGGGGCTGGCCCCGGGGCAGGCGTGGGGGTGATGGCTGGAAGTGGGATGGCGCGTGAGTTGGCACCAGCCAGCGGTGGAGGCAGAGACTCAGAGGTCAGGGATCTCTCTCTCTGTCTCTGTCTCTGTCTCTCTCCCTCAGGGAGCTGAGGAGAGTAAGGTGGCGCCCCCTGCCCACCTCGCCTACCTCTCCTTGGGCCCTTCTTTCTCTGGCCGCTCCGGGAGCCCTGCGGGCTTGGGTTCAAGCCCCCACACACCGCACAGGCCAAGGGCGCATGCGCGACCGCCGGGGCCTAGGGCTGGCCTCGGGGGGCGGGGGGGTCCTCAGTGAAGGCCCCGCCCTCCCTCCAGGCTCTGACCCAGCTGCAGCTCTTCCATAGCCGCCCTTCTGGCCTCGGCTTCAGCTGTCTCCCTCCCCTCCCCCACTCCCACTCAGCTTGCAGGCCGCTTCCCTGCCTTGAAAGCATGGCTCTGGCCCTGAGGGCCACAGACCTACTGGGCTTCAAGCTCAAGGCTCTGCCTGGGCCTGCTGCTTCGGCCAGGGGCTCATTTTTTCCTGGAAAGACAAAGCCTTGGCCTCACCCCACGCCTGCACTTTGCCACGGCAGGCAGCCCCGATGTAGGAGAGGCTCTGTGGAGTCAGAAGTGCCGAGACAGGCAGATGGCACCAGAGGGTTTGGGGGCCAGGGCGCATCTGGGCTAGCCCCTCCTCCCGGGAGTCGGGGAGGCCCGGCCTTCCTAGTGCCCAGGCCACGGCTCCGGGGAGAAACCCGCCATGGAGGGCACGCGGGAGGCCCTCTGCCTGAGGTGGCAGGTGTCACGCCAGGGCCACTGCAAGCCTGGCTCGGCTTGCCTGCTTTCTCCAAAGGAGGCTGGCCGACCAGCCGAACCTGACACCTGGGCCAGGCCCCTTCCAAGGGGACGAGTTCCAGAGGATAGAGCCCTGGGGGCGGCTGCCAAGTCTCCTGGGGCGTGTGCTGGGCCCCCGTCAGAGGAGGAAGCAGCCTGGTAAACGGTGTGCCAGGCCTGAGATCTGGAGGCCTCCCACAGCCGGGTCCCTGTCCTGCCCAGGCCCCCCGAGGGAGGACGATGGTCGGGCAGTGGCGAGCGGGGTGGGGCTGGCGCCGAGCCTGCCCTTGGATGCCCCGGGGAAGGGCGCCGGGGGATGGGCTGCCCCTGGCCAGGTCTGAGGGACCGACCCAGCTCGGGGCTGTCTGGGGCAGAGAGAGAACCCCCCTCCGCCCTTTCCCTTCAGGTTCTTAGGGCTGGCCAAATCCTTCCCAAGACAGCTTGTCTGGAGAAAATCAGACCCAGCTGAAGAACATGTGTCCATGGGGGAAACCCGGGAAACTGAGTCTCCCCACACAATAGCAGAGATTCTCATCTTGCATCCTCTCCTGAGCTAATGACAAAGGTGGATGTCCCGGGTGGGTGGGCCTGTGGAATGGGAGAGGGGAGGAAGTCTATTGTCATGCAGAGGGACATGGAAAGACTTGTCTGAAGCTTATCCCCTGCACTGGGGTCAGGTCGGGAAGGGACGGCACAGAGGTGAGCAGGAACCAACCGGCCTCTCTGTGGTGGGGCTGGCCCCGGGGCAGGCGTGGGGGTGATGGCTGGAAGTGGGATGGCGCGTGAGTTGGCACCAGCCAGCGGTGGAGGCAGAGACTCAGAGGTCAGGGATCTCTCTCTCTGTCTCTGTCTCTGTCTCTCTCCCTCAGGGAGCTGAGGAGAGTAAGGTGGCGCCCCCTGCCCACCTCGCCTACCTCTCCATGGGCCCTTCTTTCTCTGGCCGCTCCGGGAGCCCTGCGGGCTTGGGTTCAAGCCCCCACACACCGCACAGGCCAAGGGCGCATGCGCGACCGCCGGGGCCTAGGGCTGGCCTCGGGGGGCGGGGGGGTCCTCAGTGAAGGCCCCGCCCTCCCTCCAGGCTCTGACCCAGCTGCAGCTCTTCCATCGCCGCCCTTCTGGACTCGGCTTCAGCTGTCTCCCTCCCCTCCCCCACTCCCACTCAGCTTGCAGGCTGCTTCCCTGCCTTGAAAGCATTGCTCTGGCCCTGAGGGCCACAGACCTACTGGGCTTCAAGCTCAAGGCTCTGCCTGGGCCTGCTGCTTCGGCCAGGGGCTCATAATTTCCTGGAAAGTCAAAGCCATGTCCTCACCCCACGCCTGCACTTTGCCACGGCAGGCAGCCCAGATGTAGGAAAGGCTCTGTGGAATCAGAAGTGCCGAGACAGGCAGATGGCACCAGAGGGTTTGGGGGCCAGGGCGCAACTTGTCTAGCTCCTCCTCCCGGGATTCGGGGAGGCCCGGCCTTCCTAGTGCCCAGGCCACGGCTGCGGGGAGAAACCCGCCATGGAGGGCACGCGGGAGGCCCTCTGCCTGAGGTGGCAGGTGTCACGCCAGGGCCACTGCAAGCCTGGCTCGGCTTGCCTGCTTTCTCCAAAGGAGGCTGGCCGACCAGCCGAACCTGGCACCTGGGCCAGGCCCCTTCCAAGGGGACGAGTTCCAGAGGATAGAGCCCTGGGGGCGGCTGCCAAGTCTCCTGGGGCGTGTGCTGGGCCCCCGTCAGAGGAGGAAGCAGCCTGGTAAACGGTGTGCCAGGCCTGAGATCTGGAGGCCTCCCACAGCCGGGTCCCTGTCCTGCCCAGGCCCCCCGAGGGAGGACGATGGTCGGGCAGTGGCGAGCGGGGTGGGGCTGGCGCCGAGCCTGCCCTTGGATGCCCCGGGGAAGGGCGCCGGGGGATGGGCTGCCCCTGGCCAGGTCTGAGGGACCGACCCAGCTCGGGGCTGTCGGGGGCAGAGAGAGAACCCCCCTCCGCCCTTTCCCTTCAGGTTCTTAGGGCTGGCCAAATCCTTCCCAAGACAGCTTGTCTGGAGAAAATCAGACCCAGCTGAAGAACATGTGTCCATGGGGGAAACCCGGGAAACTGAGTCTCCCCACACAATAGCAGAGATTCTCATCTTGCATCCTCTCCTGAGCTAATGACAAAGGTGGATGTCCCGGGTGGGTGGGCCTGTGGAATGGGAGAGGGGAGGAAGTCTATTGTCATGCAGAGGGACATGGAAAGACTTGTCTGAAGCTTATCCCCTGCACTGGGGTCAGGTCGGGAAGGGACGGCACAGAGGTGAGCAGGAACCAACCGGCCTCTCTGTGGTGGGGCTGGCCCCGGGGCAGGCGTGGGGGTGATGGCTGGAAGTGGGATGGCGCGTGAGTTGGCACCAGCCAGCGGTGGAGGCAGAGACTCAGAGGTCAGGGATCTCTCTCTCTGTCTCTGTCTCTGTCTCTCTCCCTCAGGGAGCTGAGGAGAGTAAGGTGGCGCCCCCTGCCCACCTCGCCTACCTCTCCATGGGCCCTTCTTTCTCTGGCCGCTCCGGGAGCCCTGCGGGCTTGGGTTCAAGCCCCCACACACCGCACAGGCCAAGGGCGCATGCGCGACCGCCGGGGCCTAGGGCTGGCCTCGGGGGGCGGGGGGGGGTCCTCAGTGAAGGCCCCGCCCTCCCTCCAGGCTCTGACCCAGCTGCAGCTCTTCCATCGCCGCCCTTCTGGACTCGGCTTCAGCTGTCTCCCTCCCCTCCCCCACTCCCACTCAGCTTGCAGGCCGCTTCCCTGCCTTGAAAGCATTGCTCTGGCCCTGAGGGCCACAGACCTACTGGGCTTCAAGCTCAAGGCTCTGCCTGGGCCTGCTGCTTCGGCCAGGGGCTCATTATTTCCTGGAAAGACAAAGCCATGGCCTCACCCCACGCCTGCACTTTGCCACGGCAGGCAGCCCAGATGTAGGAAAGGCTCTGTGAAGTCAGAAGTGCCGAGACAGGCAGATGGCACCAGAGGGTTTGGGGGCCAGGGCGCAACTGGGCTAGCCCCTCCTCCCGGGAGTCGGGGAGGCCCGGCCTTCCTAGTGCCCAGGCCACGGCTCCGGGGAGAAACCCGCCACGGAGGGCCCGCGGGAGGCCCTCTGCCTGAGGTGGCAGGTGTCACGCCAGGGCCACTGCAAGCCTGGCTCGGCTTGCCTGCTTTCTCCAAAGGAGGCTGGCCGACCAGCCGAACCTGGCACCTGGGCCAGGCCCCTTCCAAGGGGACGAGTTCCAGAGGATAGAGCCCTGGGGGCGGCTGCCAAGTCTCCTGGGGCGTGTGCTGGGCCCCCGTCAGAGGAGGAAGCAGCCTGGTAAACGGTGTGCCAGGCCTGAGATCTGGAGGCCTCCCACAGCCGGGTCCCTGTCCTGCCCAGGCCCCCCGAGGGAGGACGATGGTCGGGCAGTGGCGAGCGGGGTGGGGCTGGCGCCGAGCCTGCCCTTGGATGCCCCGGGGAAGGGCACCGGGGGATGGGCTGCCCCTGGCCAGGTCTGAGGGACCGACCCAACTCGGGGCTGTCGGGGGCAGAGAGAGAACCCCCCTCCGCCCTTTCCCTTCAGGTTCTTAGGGCTGGCCAAATCCTTCCCAAGACAGCTTGTCTGGAGAAAATCAGACCCAGCTGAAGAACATGTGTCCATGGGGGAAACCCGGGAAACTGAGTCTCCCCACACAATAGCAGAGATTCTCATCTTGCATCCTCTCCTGAGCTAATGACAAAGGTGGATGTCCCGGGTGGGTGGGCCTGTGGAATGGGAGAGGGGAGGAAGTCTATTGTCATGCAGAGGGACATGGAAAGACTTGTCTGAAGCTTATCCCCTGCACTGGGGTCAGGTCGGGAAGGGACGGCACAGAGGTGAGCAGGAACCAACCGGCCTCTCTGTGGTGGGGCTGGCCCCGGGGCAGGCGTGGGGGGTGATGGCTGGAAGTGGGATGGCGCGTGAGTTGGCACCAGCCAGCGGTGGAGGCAGAGACTCAGAGGTCAGGGATCTCTCTCTCTGTCTCTGTCTCTGTCTCTCTCCCTCAGGGAGCTGAGGAGAGTAAGGTGGCGCCCCCTGCCCACCTCGCCTACCTCTCCATGGGCCCTTCTTTCTCTGGCCGCTCCGGGAGCCCTGCGGGCTTGGGTTCAAGCCCCCACACACCGCACAGGCCAAGGGCGCATGCGCGACCGCCGGGGCCTAGGGCTGGCCTCGGGGGGCGGGGGGGTCCTCAGTGAAGGCCCCGCCCTCCCTCCAGGCTCTGACCCAGCTGCAGCTCTTCCATCGCCGCCCTTCTGGACTCGGCTTCAGCTGTCTCCCTCCCCTCCCCCACTCCCACTCAGCTTGCAGGCTGCTTCCCTGCCTTGAAAGCATTGCTCTGGCCCTGAGGGCCACAGACCTACTGGGCTTCAAGCTCAAGGCTCTGCCTGGGCCTGCTGCTTCGGCCAGGGGCTCATAATTTCCTGGAAAGTCAAAGCCATGTCCTCACCCCACGCCTGCACTTTGCCACGGCAGGCAGCCCAGATGTAGGAAAGGCTCTGTGGAATCAGAAGTGCCGAGACAGGCAGATGGCACCAGAGGGTTTGGGGGCCAGGGCGCAACTTGTCTAGCTCCTCCTCCCGGGATTCGGGGAGGCCCGGCCTTCCTAGTGCCCAGGCCACGGCTGCGGGGAGAAACCCGCCATGGAGGGCACGCGGGAGGCCCTCTGCCTGAGGTGGCAGGTGTCACGCCAGGGCCACTGCAAGCCTGGCTCGGCTTGCCTGCTTTCTCCAAAGGAGGCTGGCCGACCAGCCGAACCTGGCACCTGGGCCAGGCCCCTTCCAAGGGGACGAGTTCCAGAGGATAGAGCCCTGGGGGCGGCTGCCAAGTCTCCTGGGGCGTGTGCTGGGCCCCCGTCAGAGGAGGAAGCAGCCTGGTAAACGGTGTGCCAGGCCTGAGATCTGGAGGCCTCCCACAGCCGGGTCCCTGTCCTGCCCAGGCCCCCCGAGGGAGGACGATGGTCGGGCAGTGGCGAGCGGGGTGGGGCTGGCGCCGAGCCTGCCCTTGGATGCCCAGGGGAAGGGCGCCGGGGGATGGGCTGCCCCTGGCCAGGTCTGAGGGACCGACCCAGCTCGGGGCTGTCGGGGGCAGAGAGAGAACCCCCCTCCGCCCTTTCCCTTCAGGTTCTTAGGGCTGGCCAAATCCTTCCCAAGACAGCTTGTCTGGAGAAAATCAGACCCAGCTGAAGAACATGTGTCCATGGGGGAAACCCGGGAAACTGAGTCTCCCCACACAATAGCAGAGATTCTCATCTTGCATCCTCTCCTGAGCTAATGACAAAGGTGGATGTCCCGGGTGGGTGGGCCTGTGGAATGGGAGAGGGGAGGAAGTCTATTGTCATGCAGAGGGACATGGAAAGACTTGTCTGAAGCTTATCCCCTGCACTGGGGTCAGGTCGGGAAGGGACGGCACAGAGGTGAGCAGGAACCAACCGGCCTCTCTGTGGTGGGGCTGGCCCCGGGGCAGGCGTGGGGGTGATGGCTGGAAGTGGGATGGCGCGTGAGTTGGCACCAGCCAGCGGTGGAGGCAGAGACTCAGAGGTCAGGGATCTCTCTCTCTGTCTCTGTCTCTGTCTCTCTCCCTCAGGGAGCTGAGGAGAGTAAGGTGGCGCCCCCTGCCCACCTCGCCTACCTCTCCATGGGCCCTTCTTTCTCTGGCCGCTCCGGGAGCCCTGCGGGCTTGGGTTCAAGCCCCCACACACCGCACAGGCCAAGGGCGCATGCGCGACCGCCGGGGCCTAGGGCTGGCCTCGGGGGGCGGGGGGGGGGTCCTCAGTGAAGGCCCCGCCCTCCCTCCAGGCTCTGACCCAGCTGCAGCTCTTCCATCGCCGCCCTTCTGGACTCGGCTTCAGCTGTCTCCCTCCCCTCCCCCACTCCCACTCAGCTTGCAGGCCGCTTCCCTGCCTTGAAAGCATTGCTCTGGCCCTGAGGGCCACAGACCTACTGGGCTTCAAGCTCAAGGCTCTGCCTGGGCCTGCTGCTTCGGCCAGGGGCTCATTATTTCCTGGAAAGACAAAGCCATGGCCTCACCCCACGCCTGCACTTTGCCACGGCAGGCAGCCCAGATGTAGGAAAGGCTCTGTGAAGTCAGAAGTGCCGAGACAGGCAGATGGCACCAGAGGGTTTGGGGGCCAGGGCGCAACTGGGCTAGCCCCTCCTCCCGGGAGTCGGGGAGGCCCGGCCTTCCTAGTGCCCAGGCCACGGCTCCGGGGAGAAACCCGCCATGGAGGGCACGCGGGAGGCCCTCTGCCTGAGGTGGCAGGTGTCACGTCAGGGCCACTGCAAGCCTGGCTCGGCTTGCCTGCTTTCTCCAAAGGAGGCTGGCCGACCAGCCGAACCTGGCACCTGGGCCAGGCCCCTTCCAAGGGGACGAGTTCCAGAGGATAGAGCCCTGGGGGCGGCTGCCAAGTCTCCTGGGGCGTGTGCTGGGCCCCCGTCAGAGGAGGAAGCAGCCTGGTAAACGGTGTGCCAGGCCTGAGATCTGGAGGCCTCCCACAGCCGGGTCCCTGTCCTGCCCAGGCCCCCCGAGGGAGGACGATGGTCGGGCAGTGGCGAGCGGGGTGGGGCTGGCGCCGAGCCTGCCCTTGGATGCCCCGGGGAAGGGCGCCGGGGGATGGGCTGCCCCTGGCCAGGTCTGAGGGACCGACCCAGCTCGGGGCTGTCGGGGGCAGAGAGAGAACCCCCCTCCGCCCTTTCCCTTCAGGTTCTTAGGGCTGGCCAAATCCTTCCCAAGACAGCTTGTCTGGAGAAAATCAGACCCAGCTGAAGAACATGTGTCCATGGGGGAAACCCGGGAAACTGAGTCTCCCCACACAATAGCAGAGATTCTCATCTTGCATCCTCTCCTGAGCTAATGACAAAGGTGGATGTCCCGGGTGGGTGGGCCTGTGGAATGGGAGAGGGGAGGAAGTCTATTGTCATGCAGAGGGACATGGAAAGACTTGTCTGAAGCTTATCCCCTGCACTGGGGTCAGGTCGGGAAGGGACGGCACAGAGGTGAGCAGGAACCAACCGGCCTCTCTGTGGTGGGGCTGGCCCCGGGGCAGGCGTGGGGGTGATGGCTGGAAGTGGGATGGCGCGTGAGTTGGCACCAGCCAGCGGTGGAGGCAGAGACTCAGAGGTCAGGGATCTCTCTCTCTGTCTCTGTCTCTGTCTCTCTCCCTCAGGGAGCTGAGGAGAGTAAGGTGGCGCCCCCTGCCCACCTCGCCTACCTCTCCATGGGCCCTTCTTTCTCTGGCCGCTCCGGGAGCCCTGCGGGCTTGGGTTCAAGCCCCCACACACCGCACAGGCCAAGGGCGCATGCGCGACCGCCGGGGCCTAGGGCTGGCCTCGGGGGGCGGGGGGGGGTCCTCAGTGAAGGCCCCGCCCTCCCTCCAGGCTCTGACCCAGCTGCAGCTCTTCCATCGCCGCCCTTCTGGACTCGGCTTCAGCTGTCTCCCTCCCCTCCCCCACTCCCACTCAGCTTGCAGGCCGCTTCCCTGCCTTGAAAGCATTGCTCTGGCCCTGAGGGCCACAGACCTACTGGGCTTCAAGCTCAAGGCTCTGCCTGGGCCTGCTGCTTCGGCCAGGGGCTCATTATTTCCTGGAAAGACAAAGCCATGGCCTCACCCCACGCCTGCACTTTGCCACGGCAGGCAGCCCAGATGTAGGAAAGGCTCTGTGGAGTCAGAAGTGCCGAGACAGGCAGATGGCACCAGAGGGTTTGGGGGCCAGGGCGCAAGTGGGCTAGCCCCTCCTCCCGGGAGTCGGGGAGGCCCGGCCTTCCTAGTGCCCAGGCCACGGCTCCGGGGAGAAACCCGCCATGGAGGGCACGCGGGAGGCCCTCTGCCTGAGGTGGCAGGTGTCACGCCAGGGCCACTGCAAGCCTGGCTCGGCTTGCCTGCTTTCTCCAAAGGAGGCTGGCCGACCAGCCGAACCTGGCACCTGGGCCAGGCCCCTTCACGAGTTCCAGAGGATAGAGCCCTGGGGGCGGCTGCCAAGTCTCCTGGGGCATGTGCTGGTCCCCCGTCAGAGGAGGAAGCAGCCTGGTAAACGGTGTGCCAGGCCTGAGATCTGGAGGCCTCCCACAGCCGGGTCCCTGTCCTTCCCAGGCCCCCCGAGGGAGGACGATGGTCGGGCAGTGGCGAGCGGGGTGGGGCTGGCGCCGAGCCTGCCCTTGGATGCCCCGGGGAAGGGCGCCGGGGGATGGGCTGCCCCTGGCCAGGTCTGAGGGACCGACCCAGCTCGGGGCTGTCGGGGGCAGAGAGAGAACCCCCCTCCGCCCTTTCCCTTCAGGTTCTTAGGGCTGGCCAAATCCTTCCCAAGACAGCTTGTCTGGAGAAAATCAGACCCAGCTGAAGAACATGTGTCCATGGGGGAAACCCGGGAAACTGAGTCTCCCCACACAATAGCAGAGATTCTCATCTTGCATCCTCTCCTGCGCTAATGACAAAGGTGGATGTCCCGGGTGGGTGGGCCTGTGGAATGGGAGAGGGGAGGAAGTCTATTGTCATGCAGAGGGACATGGAAAGACTTGTCTGAAGCTTATCCCCTGCACTGGGGTCAGGTCGGGAAGGGACGGCACAGAGGTGAGCAGGAACCAACCGGCCTCTCTGTGGTGGGGCTGGCCCCGGGGCAGGCGTGGGGGTGATGGCTGGAAGTGGGATGGCGCGTGAGTTGGCACCAGCCAGCGGTGGAGGCAGAGACTCAGAGGTCAGGGATCTCTCTCTCTGTCTCTGTCTCTGTCTCTCTCCCTCAGGGAGCTGAGGAGAGTAAGGTGGCGCCCCCTGCCCACCTCGCCTACCTCTCCATGGGCCCTTCTTTCTCTGGCCGCTCCGGGAGCCCTGCGGGCTTGGGTTCAAGCCCCCACACACCGCACAGGCCAAGGGCGCATGCGCGACCGCCGGGGCCTAGGGCTGGCCTCGGGGGGCGGGGGGGTCCTCAGTGAAGGCCCCGCCCTCCCTCCAGGCTCTGACCCAGCTGCAGCTCTTCCATCGCCGCCCTTCTGGACTCGGCTTCAGCTGTCTCCCTCCCCTCCCCCACTCCCAGTCAGCTTGCAGGCTGCTTCCCTGCCTTGAAAGCATTGCTCTGGCCCTGAGGGCCACAGACCTACTGGGCTTCAAGCTCAAGGCTCTGCCTGGGCCTGCTGCTTCGGCCAGGGGCTCATAATTTCCTGGAAAGACAAAGCCATGTCCTCACCCCACGCCTGCACTTTGCCACGGCAGGCAGCCCAGATGTAGGAAAGGCTCTGTGGAATCAGAAGTGCCGAGACAGGCAGATGGCCCCAGAGGGTTTGGGGGCCAGGGCGCAACTGGGCTAGCCCCTCCTCCCGGGAGTCGGGGAGGCCCGGCCTTCCTAGTGCCCAGGCCACGGCTCCGGGGAGAAACCCGCCGTGGAGGGCACGCGGGAGGCCCTCTGCCTGAGGTGGCAGGTGTCACGCCAGGGCCACTGCAAGCCTGGCTCGGCTTGCCTGCTTTCTCCAAAGGAGGCTGGCCGACCAGCCGAACCTGGCACTTGGGCCAGGCCCCTTCCAAGGGGACGAGTTCCAGAGGATAGAGCCCTGGGGGCGGCTGCCAAGTCTCCTGGGGCGTGTGCTGGGCCCCCGTCAGAGGAGGAAGCAGCCTGGTAAACGGTGTGCCAGGCCTGAGATCTGGAGGCCTCCCACAGCCGGGTCCCTGTCCTGCCCAGGCCCCCCGAGGGAGGACGATGGTCGGGAAGTGGCGAGCGGGGTGGGGCTGGCGCCGAGCCTGCCCTTGGATGCCCCGGGGAAGGGCACCGGGGGATGGGCTGCCCCTGGCCAGGTCTGAGGGACCGACCCAACTCGGGGCTGTCGGGGGCAGAGAGAGAACCCCCCTCCGCCCTTTCCCTTCAGGTTCTTAGGGCTGGCCAAATCCTTCCCAAGACAGCTTGTCTGGAGAAAATCAGACCCAGCTGAAGAACATGTGTCCATGGGGGAAACCCGGGAAACTGAGTCTCCCCACACAATAGCAGAGATTCTCATCTTGCATCCTCTCCTGAGCTAATGACAAAGGTGGATGTCCCGGGTGGGTGGGCCTGTGGAATGGGAGAGGGGAGGAAGTCTATTGTCATGCAGAGGGACATGGAAAGACTTGTCTGAAGCTTATCCCCTGCACTGGGGTCAGGTCGGGAAGGGACGGCACAGAGGTGAGCATGAACCAACCGGCCTCTCTGTGGTGGGGCTGGCCCCGGGGCAGGCGTGGGGGTGATGGCTGGAAGTGGGATGGCGCGTGAGTTGGCACCAGCCAGCGGTGGAGGCAGAGACTCAGAGGTCAGGGATCTCTCTCTCTGTCTCTGTCTCTGTCTCTCTCCCTCAGGGAGCTGAGGAGAGTAAGGTGGCGCCCCCTGCCCACCTCGCCTACCTCTCCATGGGCCCTTCTTTCTCTGGCCGCTCCGGGAGCCCTGCGGGCTTGGGTTCAAGCCCCCACACACCGCACAGGCCAAGGGCGCATGCGCGACCGCCGGGGCCTAGGGCTGGCCTCGGGGGGCGGGGGGGTCCTCAGTGAAGGCCCCGCCCTCCCTCCAGGCTCTGACCCAGCTGCAGCTCTTCCATCGCCGCCCTTCTGGACTCGGCTTCAGCTGTCTCCCTCCCCTCCCCCACTCCCACTCAGCTTGCAGCCTGCTTCCCTGCCTTGAAAGCATTGCTCTGGCCCTGAGGGCCACAGACCTACTGGGCTTCAAGCTCAAGGCTCTGCCTGGGCCTGCTGCTTCGGCCAGGGGCTCATAATTTCCTGGAAAGACAAAGCCATGTCCTCACCCCACGCCTGCACTTTGCCACGGCAGGCAGCCCAGATGTAGGAAAGGCTCTGTGGAATCAGAAGTGCCGAGACAGGCAGATGGCACCAGAGGGTTTGGGGGCCAGGGCGCAACTGGGCTAGCCCCTCCTCCCGGGATTCGGGGAGGCCCGGCCTTCCTAGTGCCCAGGCCACGGCTCCGGGGAGAAACCCGCCATGGAGGGCACGCGGGAGGCCCTCTGCCTGAGGTGGCAGGTGTCACGTCAGGGCCACTGCAAGCCTGGCTCGGCTTGCCTGCTTTCTCCAAAGGAGGCTGGCCGACCAGCCGAACCTGGCACCTGGGCCAGGCCCCTTCCAAGGGGACGAGTTCCAGAGGATAGAGCCCTGGGGGCGGCTGCCAAGTCTCCTGGGGCGTGTGCTGGGCCCCCGTCAGAGGAGGAAGCAGCCTGGTAAACGGTGTGCCAGGCCTGAGATCTGGAGGCCTCCCACAGCCGGGTCCCTGTCCTGCCCAGGCCCCCCGAGGGAGGACGATGGTCGGGCAGTGGCGAGCGGGGTGGGGCTGGCGCCGAGCCTGCCCTTGGATGCCCCGGGGAAGGGCGCCGGGGGATGGGCTGCCCCTGGCCAGGTCTGAGGGACCGACCCAGCTCGGGGCTGTCGGGGGCAGAGAGAGAACCCCCCTCCGCCCTTTCCCTTCAGGTTCTTAGGGCTGGCCAAATCCTTCCCAAGACAGCTTGTCTGGAGAAAATCAGACCCAGCTGAAGAACATGTGTCCATGGGGGAAACCCGGGAAACTGAGTCTCCCCACACAATAGCAGAGATTCTCATCTTGCATCCTCTCCTGAGCTAATGACAAAGGTGGATGTCCCGGGTGGGTGGGCCTGTGGAATGGGAGAGGGGAGGAAGTCTATTGTCATGCAGAGGGACATGGAAAGACTTGTCTGAAGCTTATCCCCTGCACTGGGGTCAGGTCGGGAAGGGACGGCACAGAGGTGAGCAGGAACCAACCGGCCTCTCTGTGGTGGGGCTGGCCCCGGGGCAGGCGTGGGGGTGATGGCTGGAAGTGGGATGGCGCGTGAGTTGGCACCAGCCAGCGGTGGAGGCAGAGACTCAGAGGTCAGGGATCTCTCTCTCTGTCTCTGTCTCTGTCTCTCTCCCTCAGGGAGCTGAGGAGAGTAAGGTGGCGCCCCCTGCCCACCTCACCTACCTCTCCATGGGCCCTTCTTTCTCTGGCCGCTCCGGGAGCCCTGCGGGCTTGGGTTCAAGCCCCCACACACCGCACAGGCCAAGGGCGCATGCGCGACCGCCGGGGCCTAGGGCTGGCCTCGGGGGGCGGGGGGGGGTCCTCAGTGAAGGCCCCGCCCTCCCTCCAGGCTCTGACCCAGCTGCAGCTCTTCCATCGCCGCCCTTCTGGACTCGGCTTCAGCTGTCTCCCTCCCCTCCCCCACTCCCACTCAGCTTGCAGGCCGCTTCCCTGCCTTGAAAGCATTGCTCTGGCCCTGAGGGCCACAGACCTACTGGGCTTCAAGCTCAAGGCTCTGCCTGGGCCTGCTGCTTCGGCCAGGGGCTCATTATTTCCTGGAAAGACAAAGCCATGGCCTCACCCCACGCCTGCACTTTGCCACGGCAGGCAGCCCAGATGTAGGAAAGGCTCTGTGGAGTCAGAAGTGCCGAGACAGGCAGATGGCACCAGAGGGTTTGGGGGCCAGGGCGCAAGTGGGCTAGCCCCTCCTCCCGGGAGTCGGGGAGGCCCGGCCTTCCTAGTGCCCAGGCCACGGCTCCGGGGAGAAACCCGCCATGGAGGGCACGCGGGAGGCCCTCTGCCTGAGGTGGCAGGTGTCACGCCAGGGCCACTGCAAGCCTGGCTCGGCTTGCCTGCTTTCTCCAAAGGAGGCTGGCCGACCAGCCGAACCTGGCACCTGGGCCAGGCCCCTTCCAAGGGGACGAGTTCCAGAGGATAGAGCCCTGGGGGCGGCTGCCAAGTCTCCTGGGGCATGTGCTGGTCCCCCGTCAGAGGAGGAAGCAGCCTGGTAAACGGTGTGCCAGGCCTGAGATCTGGAGGCCTCCCACAGCCGGGTCCCTGTCCTTCCCAGGCCCCCCGAGGGAGGACGATGGTCGGGCAGTGGCGAGCGGGGTGGGGCTGGCGCCGAGCCTGCCCTTGGATGCCCCGGGGAAGGGCGCCGGGGGATGGGCTGCCCCTGGCCAGGTCTGAGGGACCGACCCAGCTCGGGGCTGTCGGGGGCAGAGAGAGAACCCCCCTCCGCCCTTTCCCTTCAGGTTCTTAGGGCTGGCCAAATCCTTCCCAAGACAGCTTGTCTGGAGAAAATCAGACCCAGCTGAAGAACATGTGTCCATGGGGGAAACCCGGGAAACTGAGTCTCCCCACACAATAGCAGAGATTCTCATCTTGCATCCTCTCCTGCGCTAATGACAAAGGTGGATGTCCCGGGTGGGTGGGCCTGTGGAATGGGAGAGGGGAGGAAGTCTATTGTCATGCAGAGGGACATGGAAAGACTTGTCTGAAGCTTATCCCCTGCACTGGGGTCAGGTCGGGAAGGGACGGCACAGAGGTGAGCAGGAACCAACCGGCCTCTCTGTGGTGGGGCTGGCCCCGGGGCAGGCGTGGGGGTGATGGCTGGAAGTGGGATGGCGCGTGAGTTGGCACCAGCCAGCGGTGGAGGCAGAGACTCAGAGGTCAGGGATCTCTCTCTCTGTCTCTGTCTCTGTCTCTCTCCCTCAGGGAGCTGAGGAGAGTAAGGTGGCGCCCCCTGCCCACCTCGCCTACCTCTCCATGGGCCCTTCTTTCTCTGGCCGCTCCGGGAGCCCTGCGGGCTTGGGTTCAAGCCCCCACACACCGCACAGGCCAAGGGCGCATGCGCGACCGCCGGGGCCTAGGGCTGGCCTCGGGGGGCGGGGGGGTCCTCAGTGAAGGCCCCGCCCTCCCTCCAGGCTCTGACCCAGCTGCAGCTCTTCCATCGCCGCCCTTCTGGACTCGGCTTCAGCTGTCTCCCTCCCCTCCCCCACTCCCACTCAGCTTGCAGGCTGCTTCCCTGCCTTGAAAGCATTGCTCTGGCCCTGAGGGCCACAGACCTACTGGGCTTCAAGCTCAAGGCTCTGCCTGGGCCTGCTGCTTCGGCCAGGGGCTCATAATTTCCTGGAAAGACAAAGCCATGTCCTCACCCCACGCCTGCACTTTGCCACGGCAGGCAGCCCAGATGTAGGAAAGGCTCTGTGGAATCAGAAGTGCCGAGACAGGCAGATGGCACCAGAGGGTTTGGGGGCCAGGGCGCAACTGGGCTAGCCCCTCCTCCCGGGATTCGGGGAGGCCCGGCCTTCCTAGTGCCCAGGCCACGGCTCCGGGGAGAAACCCGCCATGGAGGGCACGCGGGAGGCCCTCTGCCTGAGGTGGCAGGTGTCACGTCAGGGCCACTGCAAGCCTGGCTCGGCTTGCCTGCTTTCTCCAAAGGAGGCTGGCCGACCAGCCGAACCTGGCACCTGGGCCAGGCCCCTTCCAAGGGGACGAGTTCCAGAGGATAGAGCCCTGGGGGCGGCTGCCAAGTCTCCTGGGGCGTGTGCTGGGCCCCCGTCAGAGGAGGAAGCAGCCTGGTAAACGGTGTGCCAGGCCTGAGATCTGGAGGCCTCCCACAGCCGGGTCCCTGTCCTGCCCAGGCCCCCCGAGGGAGGACGATGGTCGGGCAGTGGCGAGCGGGGTGGGGCTGGCGCCGAGCCTGCCCTTGGATGCCCCGGGGAAGGGCGCCGGGGGATGGGCTGCCCCTGGCCAGGTCTGAGGGACCGACCCAGCTCGGGGCTGTCGGGGGCAGAGAGAGAACCCCCCTCCGCCCTTTCCCTTCAGGTTCTTAGGGCTGGCCAAATCCTTCCCAAGACAGCTTGTCTGGAGAAAATCAGACCCAGCTGAAGAACATGTGTCCATGGGGGAAACCCGGGAAACTGAGTCTCCCCACACAATAGCAGAGATTCTCATCTTGCATCCTCTCCTGAGCTAATGACAAAGGTGGATGTCCCGGGTGGGTGGGCCTGTGGAATGGGAGAGGGGAGGAAGTCTATTGTCATGCAGAGGGACATGGAAAGACTTGTCTGAAGCTTATCCCCTGCACTGGGGTCAGGTCGGGAAGGGACGGCACAGAGGTGAGCAGGAACCAACCGGCCTCTCTGTGGTGGGGCTGGCCCCGGGGCAGGCGTGGGGGTGATGGCTGGAAGTGGGATGGCGCGTGAGTTGGCACCAGCCAGCGGTGGAGGCAGAGACTCAGAGGTCAGGGATCTCTCTCTCTGTCTCTGTCTCTGTCTCTCTCCCTCAGGGAGCTGAGGAGAGTAAGGTGGCGCCCCCTGCCCACCTCGCCTACCTCTCCATGGGCCCTTCTTTCTCTGGCCGCTCCGGGAGCCCTGCGGGCTTGGGTTCAAGCCCCCACACACCGCACAGGCCAAGGGCGCATGCGCGACCGCCGGGGCCTAGGGCTGGCCTCGGGGGGCGGGGGGGGGGTCCTCAGTGAAGGCCCCGCCCTCCCTCCAGGCTCTGACCCAGCTGCAGCTCTTCCATCGCCGCCCTTCTGGACTCGGCTTCAGCTGTCTCCCTCCCCTCCCCCACTCCCACTCAGCTTGCAGGCCGCTTCCCTGCCTTGAAAGCATTGCTCTGGCCCTGAGGGCCACAGACCTACTGGGCTTCAAGCTCAAGGCTCTGCCTGGGCCTGCTGCTTCGGCCAGGGGCTCATTATTTCCTGGAAAGACAAAGCCATGGCCTCACCCCACGCCTGCACTTTGCCACGGCAGGCAGCCCAGATGTAGGAAAGGCTCTGTGGAGTCAGAAGTGCCGAGACAGGCAGATGGCACCAGAGGGTTTGGGGGCCAGGGCGCAAGTGGGCTAGCCCCTCCTCCCGGGAGTCGGGGAGGCCCGGCCTTCCTAGTGCCCAGGCCACGGCTCCGGGGAGAAACCCGCCATGGAGGGCACGCGGGAGGCCCTCTGCCTGAGGTGGCAGGTGTCACGCCAGGGCCACTGCAAGCCTGGCTCGGCTTGCCTGCTTTCTCCAAAGGAGGCTGGCCGACCAGCCGAACCTGGCACCTGGGCCAGGCCCCTTCCAAGGGGACGAGTTCCAGAGGATAGAGCCCTGGGGGCGGCTGCCAAGTCTCCTGGGGCATGTGCTGGTCCCCCGTCAGAGGAGGAAGCAGCCTGGTAAACGGTGTGCCAGGCCTGAGATCTGGAGGCCTCCCACAGCCGGGTCCCTGTCCTTCCCAGGCCCCCCGAGGGAGGACGATGGTCGGGCAGTGGCGAGCGGGGTGGGGCTGGCGCCGAGCCTGCCCTTGGATGCCCCGGGGAAGGGCGCCGGGGGATGGGCTGCCCCTGGCCAGGTCTGAGGGACCGACCCAGCTCGGGGCTGTCGGGGGCAGAGAGAGAACCCCCCTCCGCCCTTTCCCTTCAGGTTCTTAGGGCTGGCCAAATCCTTCCCAAGACAGCTTGTCTGGAGAAAATCAGACCCAGCTGAAGAACCTGTGTCCATGGGGGAAACCCGGGAAACTGAGTCTCCCCACACAATAGCAGAGATTCTCATCTTGCATCCTCTCCTGCGCTAATGACAAAGGTGGATGTCCCGGGTGGGTGGGCCTGTGGAATGGGAGAGGGGAGGAAGTCAATTGTCATGCAGAGGGACATGGAAAGACTTGTCTGAAGCTTATCCCCTGCACTGGGGTCAGGTCGGGAAGGGACGGCACAGAGGTGAGCAGGAACCAACCGGCCTCTCTGTGGTGGGGCTGGCCCCGGGGCAGGCGTGGGGGTGATGGCTGGAAGTGGGATGGCGCGTGAGTTGGCACCAGCCAGCGGTGGAGGCAGAGACTCAGAGGTCAGGGATCTCTCTCTCTGTCTCTGTCTCTGTCTCTCTCCCTCAGGGAGCTGAGGAGAGTAAGGTGGCGCCCCCTGCCCACCTCGCCTACCTCTCCATGGGCCCTTCTTTCTCTGGCCGCTCCGGGAGCCCTGCGGGCTTGGGTTCAAGCCCCCACACACCGCACAGGCCAAGGGCGCATGCGCGACCGCCGGGGCTTAGGGCTGGCCTCGGGGGGCGGGGGGGGGTCCTCAGTGAAGGCCCCGCCCTCCCTCCAGGCTCTGACCCAGCTGCAGCTCTTCCATCGCCGCCCTTCTGGACTCGGCTTCAGCTGTCTCCCTCCCCTCCCCCACTCCCACTCAGCTTGCAGGCCGCTTCCCTGCCTTGAAAGCATTGCTCTGGCCCTGAGGGCCACAGACCTACTGGGCTTCAAGCTCAAGGCTCTGCCTGGGCCTGCTGCTTCGGCCAGGGGCTCATTATTTCCTGGAAAGACAAAGCCATGGCCTCACCCCACGCCTGCACTTTGCCACGGCAGGCAGCCCAGATGTAGGAAAGGCTCTGTGGAGTCAGAAGTGCCGAGACAGGCAGATGGCACCAGAGGGTTTGGGGGACAGGGCGCAACTGGGCTAGCCCCTCCTCCCGGGAGTCGGGGAGGCCCGGCCTTCCTAGTGCCCAGGCCACGGCTCCGGGGAGAAACCCGCCATGGAGGGCACGCGGGAGGCCCTCTGCCTGAGGTGGCAGGTGTCACGCCAGGGCCACTGCAAGCCTGGCTCGGCTTGCCTGCTTTCTCCAAAGGAGGCTGGCCGACCAGCCGAACCTGGCACCTGGGCCAGGCCCCTTCCAAGGGGACGAGTTCCAGAGGATAGAGCCCTGGGGGCGGCTGCCAAGTCTCCTGGGGCGTGTGCTGGGCCCCCGTCAGAGGAGGAAGCAGCCTGGTAAACGGTGTGCCAGGCCTGAGAGCTGGAGGCCTCCCACAGCCGGGTCCCTGTCCTGCCCAGGCCCCCCGAGGGAGGACGATGGTCGGGCAGTGGCGAGCGGGGTGGGGCTGGCGCCGAGCCTGCCCTTGGATGCCCCGGGGAAGGGCGCCGGGGGATGGGCTGCCCCTGGCCAGGTCTGAGGGACCGACCCAGCTCGGGGCTGTCGGGGGCAGAGAGAGAACCCCCCTCCGCCCTTTCCCTTCAGGTTCTTAGGGCTGGCCAAATCCTTCCCAAGACAGCTTGTCTGGAGAAAATCAGACCCAGCTGAAGAACATGTGTCCATGGGGGAAACCCGGGAATTTGAGTCTCCCCACAATAGCAGAGATTCTCATCTTGCATCCTCTCCTGAGCTAATGACAAAGGTGGATGTCCCGGGTGGGTGGGCCTGTGGAATGGGAGAGGGGAGGAAGTCTATTGTCATGCAGAGGGACATGGAAAGACTTGTCTGAAGCTTATCCCCTGCACTGGGGTCAGGTCGGGAAGGGACGGCACAGAGGTGAGCAGGAACCAACCGGCCTCTCTGTGGTGGGGCTGGCCCCGGGGCAGGCGTGGGGGTGATGGCTGGAAGTGGGATGGCGCGTGAGTTGGCACCAGCCAGCGGTGGAGGCAGAGACTCAGAGGTCAGGGATCTCTCTCTCTGTCTCTGTCTCTGTCTCTCTCCCTCAGGGAGCTGAGGAGAGTAAGGTGGCGCCCCCTGCCCACCTCGCCTACCTCTCCATGGGCCCTTCTTTCTCTGGCCGCTCCGGGAGCCCTGCGGGCTTGGGTTCAAGCCCCCACACACCGCACAGGCCAAGGGCGCATGCGCGAACGCCGGGGCCTAGGGCTGGCCTCGGGTGGCGGGGGGGGGGTCCTCAGTGAAGGCCCCGCCCTCCCTCCAGGCTGTGACCCAGCTGCAGCTCTTCCATCGCCGCCCTTCTGGACTCGGCTTCAGCTGTCTCCCTCCCCTCCCCCACTCCCACTCAGCTTGCAGGCCGTTTCCCTGCCTTGAAAGCATTGCTCTGGCCCTGAGGGTCACAGACCTACTGGGCTTCAAGCTCAAGGCTCTGCCTGGGCCTGCTGCTTCGGCCAGGGGCTCATAATTTCCTGGAAAGACAAAGCCATGTCCTCACCCCACGCCTGCACTTTGCCACGGCAGGCAGCCCAGATGTAGGAAAGGCTCTGTGGAGTCAGAAGTGCCGAGACAGGCAGATGGCACCAGAGGGTTTGGGGGCCAGGGCGCAACTGGGCTAGCCTCTCCTCCCGGGAGTCGGGGAGGCCCAGCCTTCCTAGTGCCCAGGCCACGGCTCCGGGGAGAAACCCGCCATGGAGGGCACGCGGGAGGCCCTCTGCCTGAGGTGGCAGGTGTCACGTCAGGGCCACTGCAAGCCTGGCTCGGCTTGCCTGCTTTCTCCAAAGGAGGCTGGCCGACCAGCCGAACCTGGCACCTGGGCCAGGCCCCTTCCAAGGGGACGAGTTCCAGAGGATAGAGCCCTGGGGGCGGCTGCCAAGTCTCCTGGGGCGTGTGCTGGGCCCCCGTCAGAGGAGGAAGCAGCCTGGTAAACGGTGTGCCAGGCCTGAGATCTGGAGGCCTCCCACAGCCGGGTCCCTGTCCTGCCCAGGCCCCCCGAGGGAGGACGATGGTCGGGCAGTGGCGAGCGGGGTGGGGCTGGCGCCGAGCCTGCCCTTGGATGCCCCGGGGAAGGGCGCCGGGGGATGGGCTGCCCCTGGCCAGGTCTGAGGGACCGACCCAGCTCGGGGCTGTCGGGGGCAGAGAGAGAACCCCCCTCCGCCCTTTCCCTTCAGGTTCTTAGGGCTGGCCAAATCCTTCCCAAGACAGCTTGTCTGGAGAAAATCAGACCCAGCTGAAGAACATGTGTCCATGGGGGAAACCCGGGAAACTGAGTCTCCCCACACAATAGCAGAGATTCTCATCTTGCATCCTCTCCTGAGCTAATGACAAAGGTGGATGTCCCGGGTGGGTGGGCCTGTGGAATGGGAGAGGGGAGGAAGTCTATTGTCATGCAGAGGGACATGGAAAGACTTGTCTGAAGCTTATCCCCTGCACTGGGGTCAGGTCGGGAAGGGACGGCACAGAGGTGAGCAGGAACCAACCGGCCTCTCTGTGGTGGGGCTGGCCCCGGGGCAGGCGTGGGGGTGATGGCTGGAAGTGGGATGGCGCGTGAGTTGGCACCAGCCAGCGGTGGAGGCAGAGACTCAGAGGTCAGGGATCTCTCTCTCTGTCTCTGTCTCTGTCTCTCTCCCTCAGGGAGCTGAGGAGAGTAAGGTGGCGCCCCCTGCCCACCTCGCCTACCTCTCCATGGGCCCTTCTTTCTCTGGCCGCTCCGGGAGCCCTGCGGGCTTGGGTTCAAGCCCCCACACACCGCACAGGCCAAGGGCGCATGCGCGACCGCCGGGGCCTAGGGCTGGCCTCGGGGGGCGGGGGGGGGTCCTCAGTGAAGGCCCCGCCCTCCCTCCAGGCTCTGACCCAGCTGCAGCTCTTCCATCGCCACCCTTCTGGACTCGGCTTCAGCTGTCTCCCTCCCCTCCCCCACTCCCACTCAGCTTGCAGGCCGCTTCCCTGCCTTGAAAGCATTGCTCTGGCCCTGAGGGCCACAGACCTACTGGGCTTCAAGCTCAAGGCTCTGCCTGGGCCTGCTGCTTCGGCCAGGGGCTCATTATTTCCTGGAAAGACAAAGCCATGGCCTCACCCCACGCCTGCACTTTGCCACGGCAGGCAGCCCAGATGTAGGAAAGGCTCTGTGGAGTCAGAAGTGCCGAGACAGGCAGATGGCACCAGAGGGTTTGGGGGCCAGGGCGCAAGTGGGCTAGCCCCTCCTCCCGGGAGTCGGGGAGGCCCGGCCTTCCTAGTGCCCAGGCCACGGCTCCGGGGAGAAACCCGCCATGGAGGGCACGCGGGAGGCCCTCTGCCTGAGGTGGCAGGTGTCACGCCAGGGCCACTGCAAGCCTGGCTCGGCTTGCCTGCTTTCTCCAAAGGAGGCTGGCCGACCAGCCGAACCTGGCACCTGGGCCAGGCCCCTTCCAAGGGGACGAGTTCCAGAGGATAGAGCCCTGGGGGCGGCTGCCAAGTCTCCTGGGGCATGTGCTGGTCCCCCGTCAGAGGAGGAAGCAGCCTGGTAAACGGTGTGCCAGGCCTGAGATCTGGAGGCCTCCCACAGCCGGGTCCCTGTCCTTCCCAGGCCCCCCGAGGGAGGACGATGGTCGGGCAGTGGCGAGCGGGGTGGGGCTGGCGCCGAGCCTGCCCTTGGATGCCCCGGGGAAGGGCGCCGGGGGATGGGCTGCCCCTGGCCAGGTCTGAGGGACCGACCCAGCTCGGGGCTGTCGGGGGCAGAGAGAGAACCCCCCTCCGCCCTTTCCCTTCAGGTTCTTAGGGCTGGCCAAATCCTTCCCAAGACAGCTTGTCTGGAGAAAATCAGACCCAGCTGAAGAACCTGTGTCCATGGGGGAAACCCGGGAAACTGAGTCTCCCCACACAATAGCAGAGATTCTCATCTTGCATCCTCTCCTGCGCTAATGACAAAGGTGGATGTCCCGGGTGGGTGGGCCTGTGGAATGGGAGAGGGGAGGAAGTCAATTGTCATGCAGAGGGACATGGAAAGACTTGTCTGAAGCTTATCCCCTGCACTGGGGTCAGGTCGGGAAGGGACGGCACAGAGGTGAGCAGGAACCAACCGGCCTCTCTGTGGTGGGGCTGGCCCCGGGGCAGGCGTGGGGGTGATGGCTGGAAGTGGGATGGCGCGTGAGTTGGCACCAGCCAGCGGTGGAGGCAGAGACTCAGAGGTCAGGGATCTCTCTCTCTGTCTCTGTCTCTGTCTCTCTCCCTCAGGGAGCTGAGGAGAGTAAGGTGGCGCCCCCTGCCCACCTCGCCTACCTCTCCATGGGCCCTTCTTTCTCTGGCCGCTCCGGGAGCCCTGCGGGCTTGGGTTCAAGCCCCCACACACCGCACAGGCCAAGGGCGCATGCGCGACCGCCGGGGCTTAGGGCTGGCCTCGGGGGGCGGGGGGGGGTCCTCAGTGAAGGCCCCGCCCTCCCTCCAGGCTCTGACCCAGCTGCAGCTCTTCCATCGCCGCCCTTCTGGACTCGGCTTCAGCTGTCTCCCTCCCCTCCCCCACTCCCACTCAGCTTGCAGGCCGCTTCCCTGCCTTGAAAGCATTGCTCTGGCCCTGAGGGCCACAGACCTACTGGGCTTCAAGCTCAAGGCTCTGCCTGGGCCTGCTGCTTCGGCCAGGGGCTCATTATTTCCTGGAAAGACAAAGCCATGGCCTCACCCCACGCCTGCACTTTGCCACGGCAGGCAGCCCAGATGTAGGAAAGGCTCTGTGGAGTCAGAAGTGCCGAGACAGGCAGATGGCACCAGAGGGTTTGGGGGACAGGGCGC
The DNA here is from genome assembly GCF_020826845.1 of Diceros bicornis minor. Classification (NCBI taxonomy): domain Eukaryota; kingdom Metazoa; phylum Chordata; class Mammalia; order Perissodactyla; family Rhinocerotidae; genus Diceros; species Diceros bicornis. The sequence goes on along the minus strand of NW_026691223.1, from coordinate 202,300 downwards.
AACTGGGCTAGCCCCTCCTCCCGGGAGTCGGGGAGGCCCGGCCTTCCTAGTGCCCAGGCCACGGCTCCGGGGAGAAACCCGCCATGGAGGGCACGCGGGAGGCCCTCTGCCTGAGGTGGCAGGTGTCACGCCAGGGCCACTGCAAGCCTGGCTCGGCTTGCCTGCTTTCTCCAAAGGAGGCTGGCCGACCAGCCGAACCTGGCACCTGGGCCAGGCCCCTTCCAAGGGGACGAGTTCCAGAGGATAGAGCCCTGGGGGCGGCTGCCAAGTCTCCTGGGGCGTGTGCTGGGCCCCCGTCAGAGGAGGAAGCAGCCTGGTAAACGGTGTGCCAGGCCTGAGAGCTGGAGGCCTCCCACAGCCGGGTCCCTGTCCTGCCCAGGCCCCCCGAGGGAGGACGATGGTCGGGCAGTGGCGAGCGGGGTGGGGCTGGCGCCGAGCCTGCCCTTGGATGCCCCGGGGAAGGGCGCCGGGGGATGGGCTGCCCCTGGCCAGGTCTGAGGGACCGACCCAGCTCGGGGCTGTCGGGGGCAGAGAGAGAACCCCCCTCCGCCCTTTCCCTTCAGGTTCTTAGGGCTGGCCAAATCCTTCCCAAGACAGCTTGTCTGGAGAAAATCAGACCCAGCTGAAGAACATGTGTCCATGGGGGAAACCCGGGAATTTGAGTCTCCCCACAATAGCAGAGATTCTCATCTTGCATCCTCTCCTGAGCTAATGACAAAGGTGGATGTCCCGGGTGGGTGGGCCTGTGGAATGGGAGAGGGGAGGAAGTCTATTGTCATGCAGAGGGACATGGAAAGACTTGTCTGAAGCTTATCCCCTGCACTGGGGTCAGGTCGGGAAGGGACGGCACAGAGGTGAGCAGGAACCAACCGGCCTCTCTGTGGTGGGGCTGGCCCCGGGGCAGGCGTGGGGGTGATGGCTGGAAGTGGGATGGCGCGTGAGTTGGCACCAGCCAGCGGTGGAGGCAGAGACTCAGAGGTCAGGGATCTCTCTCTCTGTCTCTGTCTCTGTCTCTCTCCCTCAGGGAGCTGAGGAGAGTAAGGTGGCGCCCCCTGCCCACCTCGCCTACCTCTCCATGGGCCCTTCTTTCTCTGGCCGCTCCGGGAGCCCTGCGGGCTTGGGTTCAAGCCCCCACACACCGCACAGGCCAAGGGCGCATGCGCGAACGCCGGGGCCTAGGGCTGGCCTCGGGTGGCGGGGGGGGGGGTCCTCAGTGAAGGCCCCGCTCTCCCTCCAGGCTCTGACCCAGCTGCAGCTCTTCCATCGCCGCCCTTCTGGACTCGGCTTCAGCTGTCTCCCTCCCCTCCCCCACTCCCACTCAGCTTGCAGGCCGTTTCCCTGCCTTGAAAGCATTGCTCTGGCCCTGAGGGTCACAGACCTACTGGGCTTCAAGCTCAAGGCTCTGCCTGGGCCTGCTGCTTCGGCCAGGGGCTCATAATTTCCTGGAAAGACAAAGCCATGTCCTCACCCCACGCCTGCACTTTGCCACGGCAGGCAGCCCAGATGTAGGAAAGGCTCTGTGGAGTCAGAAGTGCCGAGACAGGCAGATGGCACCAGAGGGTTTGGGGGCCAGGGCGCAACTGGGCTAGCCTGTCCTCCCGGGAGTCGGGGAGGCCCAGCCTTCCTAGTGCCCAGGCCACGGCTCCGGGGAGAAACCCGCCATGGAGGGCACGCGGGAGGCCCTCTGCCTGAGGTGGCAGGTGTCACGCCAGGGCCACTGCAAGCCTGGCTCGGCTTGCCTGCTTTCTCCAAAGGAGGCTGGCCGACCAGCCGAACCTGGCACCTGGGCCAGGCCCCTTCCAAGGGGACGAGTTCCAGAGGATAGAGCCCTGGGTGCGGCTGCCAAGTCTCCTGGGGCGTGTGCTGGGCCCCCGTCAGAGGAGGAAGCAGCCTGGTAAACGGTGTGCCAGGCCTGAGATCTGGAGGCCTCCCACAGCCGGGTCCCTGTCCTGCCCAGGCCCCCCGAGGGAGGACGATGGTCGGGCAGTGGCGAGCGGGGTGGGGCTGGCGCCGAGCCTGCCCTTGGATGCCCCGGGGAAGGGCGCCGGGGGATGGGCTGCCCCTGGCCAGGTCTGAGGGACCGACCCAGCTCGGGGCTGTCGGGGGCAGAGAGAGAACCCCCCTCCGCCCTTTCCCTTCAGGTTCTTAGGGCTGGCCAAATCCTTCCCAAGACAGCTTGTCTGGAGAAAATCAGACCCAGCTGAAGAACATGTGTCCATGGGGGAAACCCGGGAAACTGAGTCTCCCCACACAATAGCAGAGATTCTCATCTTGCATCCTCCCTGAGCTAATGACAAAGGTGGATGTCCCGGGTGGGTGGGCCTGTGGAATGGGAGAGGGGAGGAAGTCTATTGTCATGCAGAGGGACATGGAAAGACTTGTCTGAAGCTTATCCCCTGCACTGGGGTCAGGTCTGGAAGGGACGGCACAGAGGTGAGCAGGAACCAACCGGCCTCTCTGTGGTGGGGCTGGCCCCGGGGCAGGCGTGGGGGTGATGGCTGGAAGTGGGATGGCGCGTGAGTTGGCACCAGCCAGCGGTGGAGGCAGAGACTCAGAGGTCAGGGATCTCTCTCTCTGTCTCTGTCTCTGTCTCTCTCCCTCAGGGAGCTGAGGAGAGTAAGGTGGCGCCCCCTGCCCACCTCGCCTACCTCTCCATGGGCCCTTCTTTCTCTGGCCGCTCCGGGAGCCCTGCGGGCTTGGGTTCAAGCCCCCACACACCGCACAGGCCAAGGGCGCATGCGCGACCGCCGGGGCCTAGGGCTGGCCTCGGGGGGCGGGGGGGGGTCCTCAGTGAAGGCCCCGCCCTCCCTCCAGGCTCTGACCCAGCTGCAGCTCTTCCATCGCCGCCCTTCTGGACTCGGCTTCAGCTGTCTCCCTCCCCTCCCCCACTCCCACTCAGCTTGCAGGCCGCTTCCCTGCCTTGAAAGCATTGCTCTGGCCCTGAGGGCCACAGACCTACTGGGCTTCAAGCTCAAGGCTCTGCCTGGGCCTGCTGCTTCGGCCAGGGGCTCATTTTTTCCTGGAAAGACAAAGCCATGGCCTCACCCCACGCCTGCACTTTGCCACGGCAGGCAGCCCAGATGTAGGAAAGGCTCTGTGGAGTCAGAAGTGCCGAGACAGGCAGATGGCACCAGAGGGTTTGGGGGCCAGGGCGCCAGTGGGCTAGCCCCTCCTCCCGGGAGTCGGGGAGGCCCGGCCTTCCTAGTGCCCAGGCCACGGCTCCGGGGAGAAACCCGCCATGGAGGGCACGCGGGAGGCCCTCTGCCTGAGGTGGCAGGTGTCACGCCAGGGCCACTGCAAGCCTGGCTCGGCTTGCCTGCTTTCTCCAAAGGAGGCTGGCCGACCAGCCGAACCTGGCACCTGGGCCAGGCCCCTTCCAAGGGGACGAGTTCCAGAGGCTAGAGCCCTGGGGGCGGTTGCCAAGTCTCCTGGGGCGTGTGCTGGGCCCCCGTCAGAGGAGGAAGCAGCCTGGTAAACGGTGTGCCAGGCCTGAGATCTGGAGGCCTCCCACAGCCGGGTCCCTGTCCTGCCCAGGCCCCCCGAGGGAGGACGATGGTCGGGCAGTGGCGAGCGGGGTGGGGCTGGCGCCGAGCCTGCCCTTGGATGACCCGGGGTAGGGCGCTGGGGGATGGGCTGCCCCTGGCCAGGTCTGAGGGACCGACCCAGCTCGGGGCTGTCGGGGGCAGAGAGAGAACCCCCCTCCGCCCTTTCCCTTCAGGTTCTTAGGGCTGGCCAAATCCTTCCCAAGACAGCTTGTCTGGAGAAAATCAGACCCAGCTGAAGAACATGTGTCCATGGGGGAAACCCGGGAATTTGAGTCTCCACACAATAGCAGAGATTCTCATCTTGCATCCTCTCCTGAGCTAATGACAAAGGTGGATGTCCCGGGTGGGTGGGCCTGTGGAATGGGAGAGGGGAGGAAGTCTATTGTCATGCAGAGGGACATGGAAAGACTTGTCTGAAGCTTATCCCCTGCACTGGGGTCAGGTCGGGAAGGGACGGCACAGAGGTGAGCAGGAACCAACCGGCCTCTCTGTGGTGGGGCTGGCCCCGGGGCAGGCGTGGGGGTGATGGCTGGAAGTGGGATGGCGCGTGAGTTGGCACCAGCCAGCGGTGGAGGCAGAGACTCAGAGGTCAGGGATCTCTCTCTCTGTCTCTGTCTCTGTCTCTCTCCCTCAGGGAGCTGAGGAGAGTAAGGTGGCGCCCCCTGCCCACCTCGCCTACCTCTCCATGGGCCCTTCTTTCTCTGGCCGCTCCGGGAGCCCTGCGGGCTTGGGTTCAAGCCCCCACACACCGCACAGGCCAAGGGCGCTTGCGCGACCGCCGGGGCCTAGGGCTGGCCTCGGGGGGCGGGGGGGGGTCCTCAGTGAAGGCCCCGCCCTCCCTCCAGGCTCTGACCCAGCTGCAGCTCGTCCATCGCCGCCCTTCTGGACTCGGCTTCAGCTGTCTCCCTCCCCTCCCCCACTCCCACTCAGCTTGCAGGCCGCTTCCCTGCCTTGAAAGCATGGCTCTGGCCCTGAGGGTCACAGACCTACTGGGCTTCAAGCTCAAGGCTCTGCCTGGGCCTGCTGCTTCGGCCAGGGGCTCATTTTTTCCTGGAAAGACAAAGCCTTGGCCTCACCCCACGCCTGCACTTTGCCACGGCAGGCAGCCCAGATGTAGGTAAGGCTCTGTGGAGTCAGAAGTGCCGAGACAGGCAGATGGCACCAGAGGGTTTGGGGGCCAGGGCGCAACTGGGCTAGCCCCTCCTCCCGGGAGTCGGGGAGGCCCGGCCTTCCTAGTGCCCAGGCCACGGCTCCGGGGAGAAACCCGCCATGGAGGGCCCGCGGGAGGCCCTCTGCCTGAGGTGGCAGGTGTCACGCCAGGGCCACTGCAAGCCTGGCTCGGCTTGCCTGCTTTCTCCAAAGGAGGCTGGCCGACCAGCCGAACCTGGCACCTGGGCCAGGCCCCTTCCAAGGGGACGAGTTCCAGAGGATAGAGCCCTGGGGGCGGCTGCCAAGTCTCCTGGGGCGTGTGCTGGGCCCCCGTCAGAGGAGGAAGCAGCCTGGTAAACGGTGTGCCAGGCCTGAGATCTGGAGGCCTCCCACAGCCGGGTCCCTGTCCTGCCCAGGCCCCCCGAGGGAGGACGATGGTCGGGCAGTGGCGAGCGGGGTGGGGCTGGCGCCGAGCCTGCCCTTGGATGCCCCGGGGAAGGGCGCCGGGGGATGGGCTGCCCCTGGCCAGGTCTGAGGGACCGACCCAGCTCGGGGCTGTCGGGGGCAGAGAGAGAACCCCCCTCCGCCCTTTCCCTTCAGGTTCTTAGGGCTGGCCAAATCCTTCCCAAGACAGCTTGTCTGGAGAAAATCAGACCCAGCTGAAGAACATGTGTCCATGGGGGAAACCCGGGAAACTGAGTCTCCCCACACAATAGCAGAGATTCTCATCTTGCATCCTCTCCTGAGCTAATGACAAAGGTGGATGTCCCGGGTGGGTGGGCCTGTGGAATGGGAGAGGGGAGGAAGTCTATTGTCATGCAGAGGGACATGGAAAGACTTGTCTGAAGCTTATCCCCTGCACTGGGGTCAGGTCGGGAAGGGACGGCACAGAGGTGAGCAGGAACCAACCGGCCTCTCTGTGGTGGGGCTGGCCCCGGGGCAGGCGTGGGGGTGATGGCTGGAAGTGGGATGGCGCGTGAGTTGGCACCAGCCAGCGGTGGAGGCAGAGACTCAGAGGTCAGGGATCTCTCTCTCTGTCTCTGTCTCTCTCTCTCTCCCTCAGGGAGCTGAGGAGAGTAAGGTGGCGCCCCCTGCCCACCTCGCCTACCTCTCCATGGGCCCTTCTTTCTCTGGCCGCTCCGGGAGCCCTGCGGGCTTGGGTTCAAGCCCCCACACACCGCACAGGCCAAGGGCGCATGCGCGACCGCCGGGGCCTAGGGCTGGCCTCGGGGGGCGGGGGGGTCCTCAGTGAAGGCCCCGCCCTCCCTCCAGGCTCTGACCCAGCTGCAGCTCTTCCATAGCCGCCCTTCTGGCCTCGGCTTCAGCTGTCTCCCTCCCCTCCCCCACTCCCACTCAGCTTGCAGGCCGCTTCCCTGCCTTGAAAGCATGGCTCTGGCCCTGAGGGCCACAGACCTACTGGGCTTCAAGCTCAAGGCTCTGCCTGGGCCTGCTGCTTCGGCCAGGGGCTCATTTTGTCCTGGAAAGACAAAGCCATGGCCTCACCCCACGCCTGCACTTTGCCACGGCAGGCAGCCCAGATGTAGGAAAGGCTCTGTGGAGTCAGAAGTGCCGAGACAGGCAGATGGCACCAGAGGGTTTGGGGGCCAGGGCGCAACTGGGCTAGCCCCTCCTCCCGGGAGTCGGGGAGGCCCGGCCTTCCTAGTGCCCAGGCCACGGCTCCGGGGAGAAACCCGACATGGAGGGCCCGCGGGAGGCCCTCTGCCTGAGGTGGCAGGTGTCACGCCAGGGCCACTGCAAGCCTGGCTCGGCTTGCCTGCTTTCTCCAAAGGAGGCTGGCCGACCAGCCGAACCTGGCACCTGGGCCAGGCCCCTTCCAAGGGGACGAGTTCCAGAGGATAGAGCCCTGGGGGCGGCTGCCAAGTCTCCTGGGGCGTGTGCTGGGCCCCCGTCAGAGGAGGAAGCAGCCTGGTAAACGGTGTGCCAGGCCTGAGATCTGGAGGCCTCCCACAGCCGGGTCCCTGTCCTGCCCAGGCCCCCCGAGGGAGGACGATGGTCGGGCAGTGGCGAGCGGGGTGGGGCTGGCGCCGAGCCTGCCCTTGGATGCCCCGGGGAAGGGCGCCGGGGGATGGGCTGCCCCTGGCCAGGTCTGAGGGACCGACACAGCTCGGGGCTGTCGGGGGCAGAGAGAGAACCCCCCTCCGCCCTTTCCCTTCAGGTTCTTAGGGCTGGCCAAATCCTTCCCAAGACAGCTTGTCTGGAGAAAATCAGACCCAGCTGAAGAACATGTGTCCATGGGGGAAACCCGGGAAACTGAGTCTCCCCACACAATAGCAGAGATTCTCATCTTGCATCCTCTCCTGAGCTAATGACAAAGGTGGATGTCCCGGGTGGGTGGGCCTGTGGAATGGGAGAGGGGAGGAAGTCTATTGTCATGCAGAGGGACATGGAAAGACTTGTCTGAAGCTTATCCCCTGCACTGGGGTCAGGTCGGGAAGGGACGGCACAGAGGTGAGCAGGAACCAACCGGCCTCTCTGTGGTGGGGCTGGCCCCGGGGCAGGCGTGGGGGTGATGGCTGGAAGTGGGATGGCGCGTGAGTTGGCACCAGCCAGCGGTGGAGGCAGAGACTCAGAGGTCAGGGATCTCTCTCTCTGTCTCTGTCTCTCTCTCTCTCCCTCAGGGAGCTGAGGAGAGTAAGGTGGCGCCCCCTGCCCACCTCGCCTACCTCTCCATGGGCCCTTCTTTCTCTGGCCGCTCCGGGAGCCCTGCGGGCTTGGGTTCAAGCCCCCACACACCGCACAGGCCAAGGGCGCATGCGCGACCGCCGGGGCCTAGGGCTGGCCTCGGGGGGGCGGGGGGGTCCTCAGTGAAGGCCCCGCCCTCCCTCCAGGCTCTGACCCAGCTGCAGCTCTTCCATCGCCGCCCTTCTGGACTGGGCTTCAGCTGTCTCCCTCCCCTCCCCCACTCCCACTCAGCTTGCAGGCCGCTTCCCTGCCTTGAAAGCATGGCTCTGGCCCTGAGGGCCACAGACCTACTGGGCTTCAAGCTCAAGGCTCTGCCTGGGCCTGCTGCTTCGGCCAGGGGCTCATTTTTTCCTGGAAAGACAAAGCCTTGGCCTCACCCCACGCCTGCACTTTGCCACGGCAGGCAGCCCAGATGTAGGTAAGGCTCTGTGGAGTCAGAAGTGCCGAGACAGGCAGATGGCACCAGAGGGTTTGGGGGCCAGGGCGCAACTGGGCTAGCCCCTCCTCCCGGGAGTCGGGGAGGCCCGGCCTTCCTAGTGCCCAGGCCACGGCTCCGGGGAGAAACCCGCCATGGAGGGCCCGCGGGAGGCCCTCTGCCTGAGGTGGCAGGTGTCACGCCAGGGCCACTGCAAGCCTGGCTCGGCTTGCCTGCTTTCTCCAAAGGAGGCTGGCCGACCAGCCGAACCTGGCACCTGGGCCAGGCCCCTTCCAAGGGGACGAGTTCCAGAGGATAGAGCCCTGGGGGCGGCTGCCAAGTCTCCTGGGGCGTGTGCTGGGCCCCCGTCAGAGGAGGAAGCAGCCTGGTAAACGGTGTGCCAGGCCTGAGATCTGGAGGCCTCCCACAGCCGGGTCCCTGTCCTGCCCAGGCCCCCCGAGGGAGGACGATGGTCGGGCAGTGGCGAGCGGGGTGGGGCTGGCGCCGAGCCTGCCCTTGGATGCCCCGGGGAAGGGCGCCGGGGGATGGGCTGCCCCTGGCCAGGTCTGAGGGACCGACCCAGCTCGGGGCTGTCGGGGGCAGAGAGAGAACCCCCCTCCGCCCTTTCCCTTCAGGTTCTTAGGGCTGGCCAAATCCTTCCCAAGACAGCTTGTCTGGAGAAAATCAGACCCAGCTGAAGAACATGTGTCCATGGGGGAAACCCGGGAAACTGAGTCTCCCCACACAATAGCAGAGATTCTCATCTTGCATCCTCTCCTGAGCTAATGACAAAGGTGGATGTCCCGGGTGGGTGGGCCTGTGGAATGGGAGAGGGGAGGAAGTCTATTGTCATGCAGAGGGACATGGAAAGACTTGTCTGAAGCTTATCCCCTGCACTGGGGTCAGGTCGGGAAGGGACGGCACAGAGGTGAGCAGGAACCAACCGGCCTCTCTGTGGTGGGGCTGGCCCCGGGGCAGGCGTGGGGGTGATGGCTGGAAGTGGGATGGCGCGTGAGTTGGCACCAGCCAGCGGTGGAGGCAGAGACTCAGAGGTCAGGGATCTCTCTCTCTGTCTCTGTCTCTCTCTCTCTCCCTCAGGGAGCTGAGGAGAGTAAGGTGGCGCCCCCTGCCCACCTCGCCTACCTCTCCATGGGCCCTTCTTTCTCTGGCCGCTCCGGGAGCCCTGCGGGCTTGGGTTCAAGCCCCCACACACCGCACAGGCCAAGGGCGCATGCGCGACCGCCGGGGCCTAGGGCTGGCCTCGGGGGGGCGGGGGGGTCCTCAGTGAAGGCCCCGCCCTCCCTCCAGGCTCTGACCCAGCTGCAGCTCTTCCATCGCCGCCCTTCTGGACTCGGCTTCAGCTGTCTCCCTCCCCTCCCCCACTCCCACTCAGCTTACAGGCCGCTTCCCTGCCTTGAAAGCATGGCTCTGGCCCTGAGGGCCACAGACCTACTGGGCTTCAAGCTCAAGGCTCTGCCTGGGCCTGCTGCTTCGGCCAGGGGCTCATTTTTTCCTGGAAAGACAAAGCCTTGGCCTCACCCCACGCCTGCACTTTGCCACGGCAGGCAGCCCAGATGTAGGTAAGGCTCTGTGGAGTCAGAAGTGCCGAGACAGGCAGATGGCACCAGAGGGTTTGGGGGCCAGGGCGCAACTGGGCTAGCCCCTCCTCCCGGGAGTCGGGGAGGCCCGGCCTTCCTAGTGCCCAGGCCACGGCTCCGGGGAGAAACCCGCCATGGAGGGCCCGCGGGAGGCCCTCTGCCTGAGGTGGCAGGTGTCACGCCAGGGCCACTGCAAGCCTGGCTCGGCTTGCCTGCTTTCTCCAAAGGAGGCTGGCCGACCAGCCGAACCTGGCACCTGGGCCAGGCCCCTTCCAAGGGGACGAGTTCCAGAGGATAGAGCCCTGGGGGCGGCTGCCAAGTCTCCTGGGGCGTGTGCTGGGCCCCCGTCAGAGGAGGAAGCAGCCTGGTAAACGGTGTGCCAGGCCTGAGATCTGGAGGCCTCCCACAGCCGGGTCCCTGTCCTGCCCAGGCCCCCCGAGGGAGGACGATGGTCGGGCAGTGGCGAGCGGGGTGGGGCTGGCGCCGAGCCTGCCCTTGGATGCCCCGGGGAAGGGCGCAGGGTGATGGGCTGCCCCTGGCCAGGTCTGAGGGACCGACCCAGCTCGGGGCTGTCAGGGGCAGAGAGAGAACCCCCCTCCGCCCTTTCCCTTCAGGTTCTTAGGGCTGGCCAAATCCTTCCCAAGACAGCTTGTCTGGAGAAAATCAGACCCAGCTGAAGAACATGTGTCCATGGGGGAAACCCGGGAAACTGAGTCTCCCCACACAATAGCAGAGATTCTCATCTTGCATCCTCTCCTGAGCTAATGACAAAGGTGGATGTCCCGGGTGGGTGGGCCTGTGGAATGGGAGAGGGGAGGAAGTCTATTGTCATGCAGAGGGACATGGAAAGACTTGTCTGAAGCTTATCCCCTGCACTGGGGTCAGGTCGGGAAGGGACGGCACAGAGGTGAGCAGGAACCAACCGGCCTCTCTGTGGTGGGGCTGGCCCCGGGGCAGGCGTGGGGGTGATGGCTGGAAGTGGGATGGCGCGTGAGTTGGCACCAGCCAGCGGTGGAGGCAGAGACTCAGAGGTCAGGGATCTCTCTCTCTGTCTCTGTCTCTCTCTCTCTCCCTCAGGGAGCTGAGGAGAGTAAGGTGGCGCCCCCTGCCCACCTCGCCTACCTCTCCATGGGCCCTTCTTTCTCTGGCCGCTCCGGGAGCCCTGCGGGCTTGGGTTCAAGCCCCCACACACCGCACAGGCCAAGGGCGCATGCGCGACCGCCGGGGCCTAGGGCTGGCCTCGGGGGGCGGGGGGGTCCTCAGTGAAGGCCCCGCCCTCCCTCCAGGCTCTGACCCAGCTGCAGCTCTTCCATCGCCGCCCTTCTGGCCTCGGCTTCAGCTGTCTCCCTCCCCTCCCCCACTCCCACTCAGCTTGCAGGCCGCTTCCCTGCCTTGAAAGCATGGCTCTGGCCCTGAGGGCCACAGACCTACTGGGTTTCAAGCTCAAGGCTCTGCCTGGGCCTGCTGCTTCGGCCAGGGGCTCATTTTTTCCTGGAAAGACAATGCCTTGGCCTCACCCCACGCCTGCACTTTGCCACGGCAGGCAGCCCAGATGTAGGAAAGGCTCTGTGGAGTCAGAAGTGCCGAGACAGGCAGATGGCACCAGAGGGTTTGGGGGCCAGGGCGCAACTGGGCTAGCCCCTCCTCCCGGGAGTCGGGGAGGCCCGGCCTTCCTAGTGCCCAGGCCACGGCTCCGGGGAGAAACCCGCCACGGAGGGCCCGCGGGAGGCCCTCTGCCTGAGGTGGCAGGTGTCACGCCAGGGCCACTGCAAGCCTGGCTCGGCTTGCCTGCTTTCTCCAAAGGAGGCTGGCCGACCAGCCGAACCTGGCACCTGGGCCAGGCCCCTTCCAAGGGGACGAGTTCCAGAGGATAGAGCCCTGGGGGCGGCTGCCAAGTCTCCTGGGGCGTGTGCTGGGCCCCCGTCAGAGGAGGAAGCAGCCTGGTAAACGGTGTGCCAGGCCTGAGATCTGGAGGCCTCCCACAGCCGGGTCCCTGTCCTGCCCAGGCCCCCCGAGGGAGGACGATGGTCGGGCAGTGGCGAGCGGGGTGGGGCTGGCGCCGAGCCTGCCCTTGGATGCCCCGGGGAAGGGCGCCGGGGGATGGGCTGCCCCTGGCCAGGTCTGAGGGACCGACCCAGCTCGGGGCTGTCGGGGGCAGAGAGAGAACCCCCCTCCGCCCTTTCCCTTCAGGTTCCTAGGGCTGGCCAAATCCTTCCCAAGACAGCTTGTCTGGAGAAAATCAGACCCAGCTGAAGAACATGTGTCCATGGGGGAAACCCGGGCAACTGAGTCTCCCCACACAATAGCAGAGATTCTCATCTTGCATCCTCTCCTGAGCTAATGACAAAGGTGGATGTCCCGGGTGGGTGGGCCTGTGGAATGGGAGAGGGGAGGAAGTCTATTGTCATGCAGAGGGACATGGAAAGACTTGTCTGAAGCTTATCCCCTGCACTGGGGTCAGGTCGGGAAGGGACGGCACAGAGGTGAGCAGGAACCAACCGGCCTCTCTGTGGTGGGGCTGGCCCCGGGGCAGGCGTGGGGGTGATGGCTGGAAGTGGGATGGCGCGTGAGTTGGCACCAGCCAGCGGTGGAGGCAGAGACTCAGAGGTCAGGGATCTCTCTCTCTGTCTCTGTCTCTCTCTCTCTCCCTCAGGGAGCTGAGGAGAGTAAGGTGGCGCCCCCTGCCCACCTCGCCTACCTCTCCATGGGCCCTTCTTTCTCTGGCCGCTCCGGGAGCCCTGCGGGCTTGGGTTCAAGCCCCCACACACCGCACAGGCCAAGGGCGCATGCGCGACCGCCGGGGCCTAGGGCTGGCCTCGGGGGGCGGGGGGGTCCTCAGTGAAGGCCCCGCCCTCCCTCCAGGCTCTGACCCAGCTGCAGCTCTTCCATCGCCGCCCTTCTGGCCTCGGCTTCAGCTGTCTCCCTCCCCTCCCCCACTCCCACTCAGCTTGCAGGCCGCTTCCCTGCCTTGAAAGCATGGCTCTGGCCCTGAGGGCCACAGACCTACTGGGCTTCAAGCTCAAGGCTCTGCCTGGGCCTGCTGCTTCGGCCAGGGGCTCATTTTGTCCTGGAAAGACAAAGCCATGGCCTCACCCCACGCCTGCACTTTGCCACGGCAGGCAGCCCAGATGTAGGAAAGGCTCTGTGGAGTCAGAAGTGCCGAGACAGGCAGATGGCACCAGAGGGTTTGGGGGCCAGGGCGCAACTGGGCTAGCCCCTCCTCCCGGGAGTCGGGGAGGCCCTGCCTTCCTAGTGCCCAGGCCACGGCTCCGGGGAGAAACCCGCCATGGAGGGCCCGCGGGAGGCCCTCTGCCTGAGGTGGCAGGTGTCACGCCAGGGCCACTGCAAGCCTGGCTCGGCTTGCCTGCTTTCTCCAAAGGAGGCTGGCCGACCAGCCGAACCTGGCACCTGGGCCAGGCCCCTTCCAAGGGGACGAGTTCCAGAGGATAGAGCCCTGGGGGCGGCTGCCAAGTCTCCTGGGGCGTGTGCTGGGCCCCCGTCAGAGGAGGAAGCAGCCTGGTAAACGGTGTGCCAGGCCTGAGATCTGGAGGCCTCCCACAGCCGGGTCCCTGTCCTGCCCAGGCCCCCCGAGGGAGGACGATGGTCGGGCAGTGGCGAGCGGGGTGGGGCTGGCGCCGAGCCTGCCCTTGGATGCCCCGGGGAAGGGCGCCGGGGGATGGGCTGCCCCTGGCCAGGTCTGAGGGACCGACCCAGCTCGGGGCTGTCGGGGGCAGAGAGAGAACCCCCCTCCGCCCTTTCCCTTCAGGTTCTTAGGGCTGGCCAAATCCTTCCCAAGACAGCTTGTCTGGAGAAAATCAGACCCAGCTGAAGAACATGTGTCCATGGGGGAAACCCGGGAAACTGAGTCTCCCCACACAATAGCAGAGATTCTCATCTTGCATCCTCTCCTGAGCTAATGACAAAGGTGGATGTCCCGGGTGGGTGGGCCTGTGGAATGGGAGAGGGGAGGAAGTCTATTGTCATGCAGAGGGACATGGAAAGACTTGTCTGAAGCTTATCCCCTGCACTGGGGTCAGGTCGGGAAGGGACGGCACAGAGGTGAGCAGGAACCAACCGGCCTCTCTGTGGTGGGGCTGGCCCCGGGGCAGGCGTGGGGGTGATGGCTGGAAGTGGGATGGCGCGTGAGTTGGCACCAGCCAGCGGTGGAGGCAGAGACTCAGAGGTCAGGGATCTCTCTCTCTGTCTCTGTCTCTCTCTCTCTCCCTCAGGGAGCTGAGGAGAGTAAGGTGGCGCCCCCTGCCCACCTCGCCTACCTCTCCATGGGCCCTGCTTTCTCTGGCCGCTCCGGGAGCCCTGCGGGCTTGGGTTCAAGCCCCCACACACCGCACAGGCCAAGGGCGCATGCGCGACCGCCGGGGCCTAGGGCTGGCCTCGGGGGGGCGGGGGGGTCCTCAGTGAAGGCCCCGCCCTCCCTCCAGGCTCTGACCCAGCTGCAGCTCTTCCATCGCCGCCCTTCTGGCCTCGGCTTCAGCTGTCTCCCTCCCCTCCCCCACTCCCACTCAGCTTGCAGGCCGCTTCCCTGCCTTGAAAGCATGGCTCTGGCCCTGAGGGCCACAGACCTACTGGGCTTCAAGCTCAAGGCTCTGCCTGGGCCTGCTGCTTCGGCCAGGGGCTCATTTTTTCCTGGAAAGACAAAGCCTTGGCCTCACCCCACGCCTGCACTTTGCCACGGCAGGCAGCCCAGATGTAGGAAAGGCTCTGTGGAGTCAGAAGTGCCGAGACAGGCAGATGGCACCAGAGGGTTTGGGGGCCAGGGCGCAACTGGGCTAGCCCCTCCTCCCGGGAGTCGGGGAGGCCCGGCCTTCCTAGTGCCCAGGCCACGGCTCCGGGGAGAAACCCGCCATGGAGGGCCCGCGGGAGGCCCTCTGCCTGAGGTGGCAGGTGTCACGCCAGGGCCACTGCAAGCCTGGCTCGGCTTGCCTGCTTTCTCCAAAGGAGGCTGGCCGACCAGCCGAACCTGGCAGCTGGGCCAGGCCCCTTCCAAGGGGACGAGTTCCAGAGGATAGAGCCCTGGGGGCGGCTGCCAAGTCTCCTGGGGCGTGTGCTGGGCCCCCGTCAGAGGAGGAAGCAGCCTGGTAAACGGTGTGCCAGGCCTGAGATCTGGAGGCCTCCCACAGCCGGGTCCCTGTCCTGCCCAGGCCCCCCGAGGGAGGACGATGGTCGGGCAGTGGCGAGCGGGGTGGGGCTGGCGCCGAGCCTGCCCTTGGATGCCCCGGGGAAGGGCGCCGGGGGATGGGCTGCCCCTGGCCAGGTCTGAGGGACCGACCCAGCTCGGGGCTGTCGGGGGCAGAGAGAGAACCCCCCTCCGCCCTTTCCCTTCAGGTTCTTAGGGCTGGCCAAATCCTTCCCAAGACAGCTTGTCTGGAGAAAATCAGACCCAGCTGAAGAACATGTGTCCATGGGGGAAACCCGGGAAACTGAGTCTCCCCACACAATAGCAGAGATTCTCATCTTGCATCCTCTCCTGAGCTAATGACAAAGGTGGATGTCCCGGGTGGGTGGGCCTGTGGAATGGGAGAGGGGAGGAAGTCTATTGTCATGCAGAGGGACATGGAAAGACTTGTCTGAAGCTTATCCCCTGCACTGGGGTCAGGTCGGGAAGGGACGGCACAGAGGTGAGCAGGAACCAACCGGCCTCTCTGTGGTGGGGCTGGCCCCGGGGCAGGCGTGGGGGTGATGGCTGGAAGTGGGATGGCGCGTGAGTTGGCACCAGCCAGCGGTGGAGGCAGAGACTCAGAGGTCAGGGATCTCTCTCTCTGTCTCTGTCTCTCTCTCTCTCCCTCAGGGAGCTGAGGAGAGTAAGGTGGCGCCCCCTGCCCACCTCGCCTACCTCTCCATGGGCCCTTCTTTCTCTGGCCGCTCCGGGAGCCCTGCGGGCTTGGGTTCAAGCCCCCACACACCGCACAGGCCAAGGGCGCATGCGCGACCGCCGGGGCCTAGGGCTGGCCTCGGGGGGCGGGGGGTCCTCAGTGAAGGCCCCGCCCTCCCTCCAGGCTCTGACCCAGCTGCAGCTCTTCCATCGCCGCCCTTCTGGCCTCGGCTTCAGCTGTCTCCCTCCCCTCCCCCACTCCCACTCAGCTTGCAGGCCGCTTCCCTGCCTTGAAAGCATTGCTCTGGCCCTGAGGGCCACAGACCTACTGGGCTTCAAGCTCAAGGCTCTGCCTGGGCCTGCTGCTTCGGCCAGGGGCTCATTTTTTCCTGGAAAGACAAAGCCTTGGCCTCACCCCACGCCTGCACTTTGCCACGGCAGGCAGCCCAGATGTAGGAAAGGCTCTGTGGAGTCAGAAGTGCCGAGACAGGCAGATGGCACCAGAGGGTTTGGGGGCCAGGGCGCAACTGGGCTAGCCCCTCCTCCCGGGAGTCGGGGAGGCCCGGCCTTCCTAGTGCCCAGGCCACGGCTCCGGGGAGAAACCCGCCATGGAGGGCCCGCGGGAGGCCCTCTGCCTGAGGTGGCAGGTGTCACGCCAGGGCCACTGCAAGCCTGGCTCGGCTTGCCTGCTTTCTCCAAAGGAGGCTGGCCGACCAGCCGAACCTGGCACCTGGGCCAGGCCCCTTCCAAGGGGACGAGTTCCAGAGGATAGAGCCCTGGGGGCGGCTGCCAAGTCTCCTGGGGCGTGTGCTGGGCCCCCGTCAGAGGAGGAAGCAGCCTGGTAAACGGTGTGCCAGGCCTGAGATCTGGAGGCCTCCCACAGCCGGGTCCCTGTCCTGCCCAGGCCCCCCGAGGGAGGACGATGGTCGGGCAGTGGCGAGCGGGGTGGGGCTGGCGCCGAGCCTGCCCTTGGATGCCCCGGGGAAGGGCGCCGGGGGATGGGCTGCCCCTGGCCAGGTCTGAGGGACCGACCCAGCTCGGGGCTGTCGGGGGCAGAGAGAGAACCCCCCTCCGCCCTTTCCCTTCAGGTTCTTAGGGCTGGCCAAATCCTTCCCAAGACAGCTTGTCTGGAGAAAATCAGACCCAGCTGAAGAACATGTGTCCATGGGGGAAACCCGGGAAACTGAGTCTCCCCACACAATAGCAGAGATTCTCATCTTGCATCCTCTCCTGAGCTAATGACAAAGGTGGATGTCCCGGGTGGGTGGGCCTGTGGAATGGGAGAGGGGAGGAAGTCTATTGTCATGCAGAGGGACATGGAAAGACTTGTCTGAAGCTTATCCCCTGCACTGGGGTCAGGTCGGGAAGGGACGGCACAGAGGTGAGCAGGAACCAACCGGCCTCTCTGTGGTGGGGCTGGCCCCGGGGCAGGCGTGGGGGTGATGGCTGGAAGTGGAATGGCGCGTGAGTTGGCACCAGCCAGCGGTGGAGGCAGAGACTCAGAGGTCAGGGATCTCTCTCTCTGTCTCTGTCTCTCTCTCTCTCCCTCAGGGAGCTGAGGAGAGTAAGGTGGCGCCCCCTGCCCACCTCGCCTACCTCTCCATGGGCCCTTCTTTCTCTGGCCGCTCCGGGAGCCCTGCGGGCTTGGGTTCAAGCCCCCACACACCGCACAGGCCAAGGGCGCATGCGCGACCGCCGGGGCCTAGGGCTGGCCTCGGGGGGCGGGGGGGTCCTCAGTGAAGGCCCCGCCCTCCCTCCAGGCTCTGACCCAGCTGCAGCTCTTCCATCGCCGCCCTTCTGGCCTCGGCTTCAGCTGTCTCCCTCCCCTCCCCCACTCCCACTCAGCTTGCAGGCCGCTTCCCTGCCTTGAAAGCATGGCTCTGGCCCTGAGGGCCACAGACCTACTGGGCTTCAAGCTCAAGGCTCTGCCTGGGCCTGCTGCTTCGGCCAGGGGCTCATTTTTTCCTGGAAAGACAAAGCCTTGGCCTCACCCCACGCCTGCACTTTGCCACGGCAGGCAGCCCAGATGTAGGAAAGGCTCTGTGGAGTCAGAAGTGCCGAGACAGGCAGATGGCACCAGAGGGTTTGGGGGCCAGGGCGCAACTGGGCTAGCCCCTCCTCCCGGGAGTCGGGGAGGCCCGGCCTTCCTAGTGCCCAGGCCCCGGCTCCGGGGAGAAACCCGCCATGGAGGGCCCGCGGGATGCCCTCTGCCTGAGGTGGCAGGTGTCACGCCAGGGCCACTGCAAGCCTGGCTCGGCTTGCCTGCTTTCTCCAAAGGAGGCTGGCCGACCAGCCGAACCTGGCACCTGGGCCAGGCCCCTTCCAAGGGGACGAGTTCCAGAGGATAGAGCCCTGGGGGCGGCTGCCAAGTCTCCTGGGGCGTGTGCTGGGCCCCCGTCAGAGGAGGAAGCAGCCTGGTAAACGGTGTGCCAGGCCTGAGATCTGGAGGCCTCCCACAGCCGGGTCCCTGTCCTGCCCAGGCCCCCCGAGGGAGGACGATGGTCGGGCAGTGGCGAGCGGGGTGGGGCTGGCGCCGAGCCTGCCCTTGGATGCCCCGGGGAAGGGCGCCGGGGGATGGGCTGCCCCTGGCCAGGTCTGAGGGACCGACCCAGCTCGGGGCTGTCGGGGGCAGAGAGAGAACCCCCCTCCGCCCTTTCCCTTCAGGTTCTTAGGGCTGGCCAAATCCTTCCCAAGACAGCTTGTCTGGAGAAAATCAGACCCAGCTGAAGAACATGTGTCCATGGGGGAAACCCGGGAAACTGAGTCTCCCCACACAATAGCAGAGATTCTCATCTTGCATCCTCTCCTGAGCTAATGACAAAGGTGGATGTCCCGGGTGGGTGGGCCTGTGGAATGGGAGAGGGGAGGAAGTCTATTGTCATGCAGAGGGACATGGAAAGACTTGTCTGAAGCTTATCCCCTGCACTGGGGTCAGGTCGGGAAGGGACGGCACAGAGGTGAGCAGGAACCAACCGGCCTCTCTGTGGTGGGGCTGGCCCCGGGGCAGGCGTGGGGGTGATGGCTGGAAGTGGGATGGCGCGTGAGTTGGCACCAGCCAGCGGTGGAGGCAGAGACTCAGAGGTCAGGGATCTCTCTCTCTGTCTCTGTCTCTCTCTCTCTCCCTCAGGGAGCTGAGGAGAGTAAGGTGGCGCCCCCTGCCCACCTCGCCTACCTCTCCATGGGCCCTTCTTTCTCTGGCCGCTCCGGGAGCCCTGCGGGCTTGGGTTCAAGCCCCCACACACCGCACAGGCCAAGGGCGCATGCGCGACCGCCGGGGCCTAGGGCTGGCCTCGGGGGGGCGGGGGGGTCCTCAGTGAAGGCCCCGCCCTCCCTCCAGGCTCTGACCCAGCTGCAGCTCTTCCATCGCCGCCCTTCTGGCCTTGGCTTCAGCTGTCTCCCTCCCCTCCCCCACTCCCACTCAGCTTGCAGGCCGCTTCCCTGCCTTGAAAGCATGGCTCTGGCCCTGAGGGCCACAGACCTACTGGGCTTCAAGCTCAAGGCTCTGCCTGGGCCTGCTGCTTCGGCCAGGGGCTCATTTTTTCCTGGAAAGACAATGCCTTGGCCTCACCCCACGCCTGCACTTTGCCACGGCAGGCAGCCCAGATGTAGGAAAGGCTCTGTGGAGTCAGAAGTGCCGAGACAGGCAGATGGCACCAGAGGGTTTGGGGGCCAGGGCGCAACTGGGCTAGCCCCTCCTCCCGGGAGTCGGGGAGGCCCGGCCTTCCTAGTGCCCAGGCCACGGCTCCGGGGAGAAACCCGCCATGGAGGGCCCGCGGGAGGCCCTCTGCCTGAGGTGGCAGGTGTCACGCCAGGGCCACTGCAAGCCTGGCTCGGCTTGCCTGCTTTCTCCAAAGGAGGCTGGCCGACCAGCCGAACCTGGCACCTGGGCCAGGCCCCTTCCAAGGGGACGAGTTCCAGAGGATAGAGCCCTGGGGGCGGCTGCCAAGTCTCCTGGGGCGTGTGCTGGGCCCCCGTCAGAGGAGGAAGCAGCCTGGTAAACGGTGTGCCAGGCCTGAGATCTGGAGGCCTCCCACAGCCGGGTCCCTGTCCTGCCCAGGCCCCCCGAGGGAGGACGATGGTCGGGCAGTGGCGAGCGGGGTGGGGCTGGCGCCGAGCCTGCCCTTGGATGCCCCGGGGAAGGGCGCCGGGGGATGGGCTGCCCCTGGCCAGGTCTGAGGTACCGACCCAGCTCGGGGCTGTCGGGGGCAGAGAGAGAACCCCCCTCCGCCCTTTCCCTTCAGGTTCTTAGGGCTGGCCAAATCCTTCCCAAGACAGCTTGTCTGGAGAAAATCAGACCCAGCTGAAGAACATGTGTCCATGGGGGAAACCCGGGAAACTGAGTCTCCCCACACAATAGCAGAGATTCTCATCTTGCATCCTCTCCTGAGCTAATGACAAAGGTGGATGTCCCGGGTGGGTGGGCCTGTGGAATGGGAGAGGGGAGGAAGTCTATTGTCATGCAGAGGGACATGGAAAGACTTGTCTGAAGCTTATCCCCTGCACTGGGGTCAGGTCGGGAAGGGACGGCACAGAGGTGAGCAGGAACCAACCGGCCTCTCTGTGGTGGGGCTGGCCCCGGGGCAGGCGTGGGGGTGATGGCTGGAAGTGGGATGGCGCGTGAGTTGGCACCAGCCAGCGGTGGAGGCAGAGACTCAGAGGTCAGGGATCTCTCTCTCTGTCTCTGTCTCTCTCTCTCTCCCTCAGGGAGCTGAGGAGAGTAAGGTGGCGCCCCCTGCCCACCTCGCCTACCTCTCCATGGGCCCTTCTTTCTCTATCCGCTCCGGGAGCCCTGCGGGCTTGGGTTCAAGCCCCCACACACCGCACAGGCCAAGGGCGCATGCGCGACCGCCGGGGCCTAGGGCTGGCCTCGGGGGGCGGGGGGGTCCTCAGTGAAGGCCCCGCCCTCCCTCCAGGCTCTGACCCAGCTGCAGCTCTTCCATCGCCGGCCTTCTGGACTCGGCTTCAGCTGTCTCCCTCCCCTCCCCAACTCCCACTCAGCTTGCAGGCCGCTTCCCTGCCTTGAAAGCATGGCTCTGGCCCTGAGGGCCACAGACCTACTGGGCTTCAAGCTCAAGGCTCTGCCTGGGCCTGCTGCTTCGGCCAGTGGCTCATTTTTTCCTGGAAAGACAAAGCCATGGCCTCACCCCACGCCTGCACTTTGCCACGGCAGGCAGCCCCGATGTAGGAGAGGCTCTGTGGAGTCAGAAGTGCCGAGACAGGCAGATGGCACCAGAGGGTTTGGGGGCCAGGGCGCATCTGGGCTAGCCCCTCCTCCCGGGAGTCGGGGAGGCCCGGCCTTCCTAGTGCCCAGGCCACGGCTCCGGGGAGAAACCCGCCATGGAGGGCACGCGGGAGGCCCTCTGCCTGAGGTGGCAGGTGTCACGCCAGGGCCACTGCAAGCCTGGCTCGGCTTGCCTGCTTTCTCCAAAGGAGGCTGGCCGACCAGCCGAACCTGACACCTGGGCCAGGCCCCTTCCAAGGGGACGAGTTCCAGAGGATAGAGCCCTGGGGGCGGCTGCCAAGTCTCCTGGGGCGTGTGCTGGGCCCCCGTCAGAGGAGGAAGCAGCCTGGTAAACGGTGTGCCAGGCCTGAGATCTGGAGGCCTCCCACAGCCGGGTCCCTGTCCTGCCCAGGCCCCCCGAGGGAGGACGATGGTCGGGCAGTGGCGAGCGGGGTGGGGCTGGCGCCGAGCCTGCCCTTGGATGCCCCGGGGAAGGGCGCCGGGGGATGGGCTGCCCCTGGCCAGGTCTGAGGGACCGACCCAGCTCGGGGCTGTCTGGGGCAGAGAGAGAACCCCCCTCCGCCCTTTCCCTTCAGGTTCTTAGGGCTGGCCAAATCCTTCCCAAGACAGCTTGTCTGGAGAAAATCAGACCCAGCTGAAGAACATGTGTCCATGGGGGAAACCCGGGAAACTGAGTCTCCCCACACAATAGCAGAGATTCTCATCTTGCATCCTCTCCTGAGCTAATGACAAAGGTGGATGTCCCGGGTGGGTGGGCCTGTGGAATGGGAGAGGGGAGGAAGTCTATTGTCATGCAGAGGGACATGGAAAGACTTGTCTGAAGCTTATCCCCTGCACTGGGGTCAGGTCGGGAAGGGACGGCACAGAGGTGAGCAGGAACCAACCGGCCTCTCTGTGGTGGGGCTGGCCCCGGGGCAGGCGTGGGGGTGATGGCTGGAAGTGGGATGGCGCGTGAGTTGGCACCAGCCAGCGGTGGAGGCAGAGACTCAGAGGTCAGGGATCTCTCTCTCTGTCTCTGTCTCTGTCTCTCTCCCTCAGGGAGCTGAGGAGAGTAAGGTGGCGCCCCCTGCCCACCTCGCCTACCTCTCCATGGGCCCTTCTTTCTCTGGCCGCTCCGGGAGCCCTGCGGGCTTGGGTTCAAGCCCCCACACACCGCACAGGCCAAGGGCGCATGCGCGACCGCCGGGGCCTAGGGCTGGCCTCGGGGGGCGGGGGGGTCCTCAGTGAAGGCCCCGCCCTCCCTCCAGGCTCTGACCCAGCTGCAGCTCTTCCATAGCCGCCCTTCTGGCCTCGGCTTCAGCTGTCTCCCTCCCCTCCCCCACTCCCACTCAGCTTGCAGGCCGCTTCCCTGCCTTGAAAGCATGGCTCTGGCCCTGAGGGCCACAGACCTACTGGGCTTCAAGCTCAAGGCTCTGCCTGGGCCTGCTGCTTCGGCCAGGGGCTCATTTTTTCCTGGAAAGACAAAGCCTTGGCCTCACCCCACGCCTGCACTTTGCCACGGCAGGCAGCCCCGATGTAGGAGAGGCTCTGTGGAGTCAGAAGTGCCGAGACAGGCAGATGGCACCAGAGGGTTTGGGGGCCAGGGCGCATCTGGGCTAGCCCCTCCTCCCGGGAGTCGGGGAGGCCCGGCCTTCCTAGTGCCCAGGCCACGGCTCCGGGGAGAAACCCGCCATGGAGGGCCCGCGGGAGGCCCTCTGCCTGAGGTGGCAGGTGTCACGCCAGGGCCACTGCAAGCCTGGCTCGGCTTGCCTGCTTTCTCCAAAGGAGGCTGGCCGACCAGCCGAACCTGGCACCTGGGCCAGGCCCCTTCCAAGGGGACGAGTTCCAGAGGATAGAGCCCTGGGGGCGGCTGCCAAGTCTCCTGGGGCGTGTGCTGGGCCCCCGTCAGAGGAGGAAGCAGCCTGGTAAACGGTGTGCCAGGCCTGAGATCTGGAGGCCTCCCACAGCCGGGTCCCTGTCCTGCCCAGGCCCCCCGAGGGAGGACGATGGTCGGGCAGTGGCGAGCGGGGTGGGGCTGGCGCCGAGCCTGCCCTTGGATGCCCCGGGGAAGGGCGCCGGGGGATGGGCTGCCCCTGGCCAGGTCTGAGGGACCGACCCAGCTCGGGGCTGTCGGGGGCAGAGAGAGAACCCCCCTCCGCCCTTTCCCTTCAGGTTCTTAGGGCTGGCCAAATCCTTCCCAAGACAGCTTGTCTGGAGAAAATCAGACCCAGCTGAAGAACATGTGTCCATGGGGGAAACCCGGGAAACTGAGTCTCCCCACACAATAGCAGAGATTCTCATCTTGCATCCTCTCCTGAGCTAATGACAAAGGTGGATGTCCCGGGTGGGTGGGCCTGTGGAATGGGAGAGGGGAGGAAGTCTATTGTCATGCAGAGGGACATGGAAAGACTTGTCTGAAGCTTATCCCCTGCACTGGGGTCAGGTCGGGAAGGGACGGCACAGAGGTGAGCAGGAACCAACCGGCCTCTCTGTGGTGGGGCTGGCCCCGGGGCAGGCGTGGGGGTGATGGCTGGAAGTGGGATGGCGCGTGAGTTGGCACCAGCCAGCGGTGGAGGCAGAGACTCAGAGGTCAGGGATCTCTCTCTCTGTCTCTGTCTCTCTCTCTCTCCCTCAGGGAGCTGAGGAGAGTAAGGTGGCGCCCCCTGCCCACCTCGCCTACCTCTCCATGGGCCCTTCTTTCTCTATCCGCTCCGGGAGACCTGCGGGCTTGGGTTCAAGCCCCCACACACCGCACAGGCCAAGGGCGCATGCGCGACCGCCGGGGCCTAGGGCTGGCCTCGGGGGCGGGGGGGTCCTCAGTGAAGGCCCCGCCCTCCCTCCAGGCTCTGACCCAGCTGCAGCTCTTCCATCGCCGGCCTTCTGGACTCGGCTTCAGCTGTCTCCTTCCCCTCCCCAACTCCCACTCAGCTTGCAGGCCGCTTCCCTGCCTTGAAAGCATGGCTCTGGCCCTGAGGGCCACAGACCTACTGGGCTTCAAGCTCAAGGCTCTGCCTGGGCCTGCTGCTTCGGCCAGTGGCTCATTTTTTCCTGGAAAGACAAAGCCATGGCCTCACCCCACGCCTGCACTTTGCCACGGCAGGCAGCCCCGATGTAGGAGAGGCTCTGTGGAGTCAGAAGTGCCGAGACAGGCAGATGGCACCAGAGGGTTTGGGGGCCAGGGCGCATCTGGGCTAGCCCCTCCTCCCGGGAGTCGGGGAGGCCCGGCCTTCCTAGTGCCCAGGCCACGGCTCCGGGGAGAAACCCGCCATGGAGGGCACGCGGGAGGCCCTCTGCCTGAGGTGGCAGGTGTCACGCCAGGGCCACTGCAAGCCTGGCTCGGCTTGCCTGCTTTCTCCAAAGGAGGCTGGCCGACCAGCCGAACCTGACACCTGGGCCAGGCCCCTTCCAAGGGGACGAGTTCCAGAGGATAGAGCCCTGGGGGCGGCTGCCAAGTCTCCTGGGGCGTGTGCTGGGCCCCCGTCAGAGGAGGAAGCAGCCTGGTAAACGGTGTGCCAGGCCTGAGATCTGGAGGCCTCCCACAGCCGGGTCCCTGTCCTGCCCAGGCCCCCCGAGGGAGGACGATGGTCGGGCAGTGGCGAGCGGGGTGGGGCTGGCGCCGAGCCTGCCCTTGGATGCCCCGGGGAAGGGCGCCGGGGGATGGGCTGCCCCTGGCCAGGTCTGAGGGACCGACCCAGCTCGGGGCTGTCTGGGGCAGAGAGAGAACCCCCCTCCGCCCTTTCCCTTCAGGTTCTTAGGGCTGGCCAAATCCTTCCCAAGACAGCTTGTCTGGAGAAAATCAGACCCAGCTGAAGAACATGTGTCCATGGGGGAAACCCGGGAAACTGAGTCTCCCCACATAATAGCAGAGATTCTCATCTTGCATCCTCTCCTGAGCTAATGACAAAGGTGGATGTCCCGGGTGGGTGGGCCTGTGGAATGGGAGAGGGGAGGAAGTCTATTGTCATGCAGAGGGACATGGAAAGACTTGTCTGAAGCTTATCCCCTGCACTGGGGTCAGGTCGGGAAGGGACGGCACAGAGGTGAGCAGGAACCAACCGGCCTCTCTGTGGTAGGGCTGGCCCCGGGGCAGGCGTGGGGGTGATGGCTGGAAGTGGGATGGCGCGTGAGTTGGCACCAGCCAGCGGTGGAGGCAGAGACTCAGAGGTCAGGGATCTCTCTCTCTGTCTCTGTCTCTGTCTCTCTCCCTCAGGGAGCTGAGGAGAGTAAGGTGGCGCCCCCTGCCCACCTCGCCTACCTCTCCATGGGCCCTTCTTTCTCTGGCCGCTCCGGGAGCCCTGCGGGCTTGGGTTCAAGCCCCCACACACCGCACAGGCCAAGGGCGCATGCGCGACCGCCGGGGCCTAGGGCTGGCCTCGGGGGGCGGGGGGGTCCTCAGTGAAGGCCCCGCCCTCCCTCCAGGCTCTGACCCAGCTGCAGCTCTTCCATAGCCGCCCTTCTGGCCTCGGCTTCAGCTGTCTCCCTCCCCTCCCCCACTCCCACTCAGCTTGCAGGCCGCTTCCCTGCCTTGAAAGCATGGCTCTGGCCCTGAGGGCCACAGACCTACTGGGCTTCAAGCTCAAGGCTCTGCCTGGGCCTGCTGCTTCGGCCAGGGGCTCATTTTTTCCTGGAAAGACAAAGCCTTGGCCTCACCCCACGCCTGCACTTTGCCACGGCAGGCAGCCCCGATGTAGGAGAGGCTCTGTGGAGTCAGAAGTGCCGAGACAGGCAGATGGCACCAGAGGGTTTGGGGGCCAGGGCGCATCTGGGCTAGCCCCTCCTCCCGGGAGTCGGGGAGGCCCGGCCTTCCTAGTGCCCAGGCCACGGCTCCGGGGAGAAACCCGCCATGGAGGGCCCGCGGGAGGCCCTCTGCCTGAGGTGGCAGGTGTCACGCCAGGGCCACTGCAAGCCTGGCTCGGCTTGCCTGCTTTCTCCAAAGGAGGCTGGCCGACCAGCCGAACCTGGCACCTGGGCCAGGCCCCTTCCAAGGGGACGAGTTCCAGAGGATAGAGCCCTGGGGGCGGCTGCCAAGTCTCCTGGGGCGTGTGCTGGGCCCCCGTCAGAGGAGGAAGCAGCCTGGTAAACGGTGTGCCAGGCCTGAGATCTGGAGGCCTCCCACAGCCGGGTCCCTGTCCTGCCCAGGCCCCCCGAGGGAGGACGATGGTCGGGCAGTGGCGAGCGGGGTGGGGCTGGCGCCGAGCCTGCCCTTGGATGCCCCGGGGAAGGGCGCCGGGGGATGGGCTGCCCCTGGCCAGGTCTGAGGGACCGACCCAGCTCGGGGCTGTCGGGGGCAGAGAGAGAACCCCCCTCCGCCCTTTCCCTTCAGGTTCTTAGGGCTGGCCAAATCCTTCCCAAGACAGCTTGTCTGGAGAAAATCAGACCCAGCTGAAGAACATGTGTCCATGGGGGAAACCCGGGAAACTGAGTCTCCCCACACAATAGCAGAGATTCTCATCTTGCATCCTCTCCTGAGCTAATGACAAAGGTGGATGTCCCGGGTGGGTGGGCCTGTGGAATGGGAGAGGGGAGGAAGTCTATTGTCATGCAGAGGGACATGGAAAGACTTGTCTGAAGCTTATCCCCTGCACTGGGGTCAGGTCGGGAAGGGACGGCACAGAGGTGAGCAGGAACCAACCGGCCTCTCTGTGGTGGGGCTGGCCCCGGGGCAGGCGTGGGGGTGATGGCTGGAAGTGGGATGGCGCGTGAGTTGGCACCAGCCAGCGGTGGAGGCAGAGACTCAGAGGTCAGGGATCTCTCTCTCTGTCTCTGTCTCTCTCTCTCTCCCTCAGGGAGCTGAGGAGAGTAAGGTGGCGCCCCCTGCCCACCTCGCCTACCTCTCCATGGGCCCTTCTTTCTCTATCCGCTCCGGGAGACCTGCGGGCTTGGGTTCAAGCCCCCACACACCGCACAGGCCAAGGGCGCATGCGCGACCGCCGGGGCCTAGGGCTGGCCTCGGGGGCGGGGGGGTCCTCAGTGAAGGCCCCGCCCTCCCTCCAGGCTCTGACCCAGCTGCAGCTCTTCCATCGCCGGCCTTCTGGACTCGGCTTCAGCTGTCTCCTTCCCCTCCCCAACTCCCACTCAGCTTGCAGGCCGCTTCCCTGCCTTGAAAGCATGGCTCTGGCCCTGAGGGCCACAGACCTACTGGGCTTCAAGCTCAAGGCTCTGCCTGGGCCTGCTGCTTCGGCCAGTGGCTCATTTTTTCCTGGAAAGACAAAGCCATGGCCTCACCCCACGCCTGCACTTTGCCACGGCAGGCAGCCCCGATGTAGGAGAGGCTCTGTGGAGTCAGAAGTGCCGAGACAGGCAGATGGCACCAGAGGGTTTGGGGGCCAGGGCGCATCTGGGCTAGCCCCTCCTCCCGGGAGTCGGGGAGGCCCGGCCTTCCTAGTGCCCAGGCCACGGCTCCGGGGAGAAACCCGCCATGGAGGGCACGCGGGAGGCCCTCTGCCTGAGGTGGCAGGTGTCACGCCAGGGCCACTGCAAGCCTGGCTCGGCTTGCCTGCTTTCTCCAAAGGAGGCTGGCCGACCAGCCGAACCTGACACCTGGGCCAGGCCCCTTCCAAGGGGACGAGTTCCAGAGGATAGAGCCCTGGGGGCGGCTGCCAAGTCTCCTGGGGCGTGTGCTGGGCCCCCGTCAGAGGAGGAAGCAGCCTGGTAAACGGTGTGCCAGGCCTGAGATCTGGAGGCCTCCCACAGCCGGGTCCCTGTCCTGCCCAGGCCCCCCGAGGGAGGACGATGGTCGGGCAGTGGCGAGCGGGGTGGGGCTGGCGCCGAGCCTGCCCTTGGATGCCCCGGGGAAGGGCGCCGGGGGATGGGCTGCCCCTGGCCAGGTCTGAGGGACCGACCCAGCTCGGGGCTGTCTGGGGCAGAGAGAGAACCCCCCTCCGCCCTTTCCCTTCAGGTTCTTAGGGCTGGCCAAATCCTTCCCAAGACAGCTTGTCTGGAGAAAATCAGACCCAGCTGAAGAACATGTGTCCATGGGGGAAACCCGGGAAACTGAGTCTCCCCACACAATAGCAGAGATTCTCATCTTGCATCCTCTCCTGAGCTAATGACAAAGGTGGATGTCCCGGGTGGGTGGGCCTGTGGAATGGGAGAGGGGAGGAAGTCTATTGTCATGCAGAGGGACATGGAAAGACTTGTCTGAAGCTTATCCCCTGCACTGGGGTCAGGTCGGGAAGGGACGGCACAGAGGTGAGCAGGAACCAACCGGCCTCTCTGTGGTAGGGCTGGCCCCGGGGCAGGCGTGGGGGTGATGGCTGGAAGTGGGATGGCGCGTGAGTTGGCACCAGCCAGCGGTGGAGGCAGAGACTCAGAGGTCAGGGATCTCTCTCTCTGTCTCTGTCTCTGTCTCTCTCCCTCAGGGAGCTGAGGAGAGTAAGGTGGCGCCCCCTGCCCACCTCGCCTACCTCTCCATGGGCCCTTCTTTCTCTGGCCGCTCCGGGAGCCCTGCGGGCTTGGGTTCAAGCCCCCACACACCGCACAGGCCAAGGGCGCATGCGCGACCGCCGGGGCCTAGGGCTGGCCTCGGGGGGCGGGGGGGTCCTCAGTGAAGGCCCCGCCCTCCCTCCAGGCTCTGACCCAGCTGCAGCTCTTCCATAGCCGCCCTTCTGGCCTCGGCTTCAGCTGTCTCCCTCCCCTCCCCCACTCCCACTCAGCTTGCAGGCCGCTTCCCTGCCTTGAAAGCATGGCTCTGGCCCTGAGGGCCACAGACCTACTGGGCTTCAAGCTCAAGGCTCTGCCTGGGCCTGCTGCTTCGGCCAGGGGCTCATTTTTTCCTGGAAAGACAAAGCCTTGGCCTCACCCCACGCCTGCACTTTGCCACGGCAGGCAGCCCCGATGTAGGAGAGGCTCTGTGGAGTCAGAAGTGCCGAGACAGGCAGATGGCACCAGAGGGTTTGGGGGCCAGGGCGCATCTGGGCTAGCCCCTCCTCCCGGGAGTCGGGGAGGCCCGGCCTTCCTAGTGCCCAGGCCACGGCTCCGGGGAGAAACCCGCCATGGAGGGCACGCGGGAGGCCCTCTGCCTGAGGTGGCAGGTGTCACGCCAGGGCCACTGCAAGCCTGGCTCGGCTTGCCTGCTTTCTCCAAAGGAGGCTGGCCGACCAGCCGAACCTGACACCTGGGCCAGGCCCCTTCCAAGGGGACGAGTTCCAGAGGATAGAGCCCTGGGGGCGGCTGCCAAGTCTCCTGGGGCGTGTGCTGGGCCCCCGTCAGAGGAGGAAGCAGCCTGGTAAACGGTGTGCCAGGCCTGAGATCTGGAGGCCTCCCACAGCCGGGTCCCTGTCCTGCCCAGGCCCCCCGAGGGAGGACGATGGTCGGGCAGTGGCGAGCGGGGTGGGGCTGGCGCCGAGCCTGCCCTGGGATGCCCCGGGGAAGGGCGCCGGGGGATGGGCTGCCCCTGGCCAGGTCTGAGGGACCGACCCAGCTCGGGGCTGTCTGGGGCAGAGAGAGAACCCCCCTCCGCCCTTTCCCTTCAGGTTCTAAGGGCTGGCCAAATCCTTCCCAAGACAGCTTGTCTGGAGAAAATCAGACCCAGCTGAAGAACATGTGTCCATGGGGGAAACCCGGGAAACTGAGTCTCCCCACACAATAGCAGAGATTCTCATCTTGCATCCTCTCCTGAGCTAATGACAAAGGTGGATGTCCCGGGTGGGTGGGCCTGTGGAATGGGAGAGGGGAGGAAGTCTATTGTCATGCAGAGGGACATGGAAAGACTTCTCTGAAGCTTATCCCCTGCACTGGGGTCAGGTCGGGAAGGGACGGCACAGAGGTGAGCAGGAACCAACCGGCCTCTCTGTGGTGGGGCTGGCCCCGGGGCAGGCGTGGGGGTGATGGCTGGAAGTGGGATGGCGCGTGAGTTGGCACCAGCCAGCGGTGGAGGCAGAGACTCAGAGGTCAGGGATCTCTCTCTCTGTCTCTGTCTCTGTCTCTCTCCCTCAGGGAGCTGAGGAGAGTAAGGTGGCGCCCCCTGCCCACCTCGCCTACCTCTCCATGGGCCCTTCTTTCTCTGGCCGCTCCGGGAGCCCTGCGGGCTTGGGTTCAAGCCCCCACACACCGCACAGGCCAAGGGCGCATGCGCGACCGCCGGGGCCTAGTGCTGGCCTCGGGGGGCGGGGGGGTCCTCAGTGAAGGCCCCGCCCTCCCTCCAGGCTCTGACCCAGCTGCAGCTCTTCCATCGCCGCCCTTCTGGACTCGGCTTCAGCTGTCTCCCTCCCCTCCCCCACTCCCACTCAGCTTGCAGGCTGCTTCCCTGCCTTGAAAGCATTGCTCTGGCCCTGAGGGCCACAGACCTACTGGGCTTCAAGCTCAAGGCTCTGCCTGGGCCTGCTGCTTCGGCCAGGGGCTCATAATTTCCTGGAAAGTCAAAGCCATGTCGTCACCCCACGCCTGCACTTTGCCACGGCAGGCAGCCCAGATGTAGGAAAGGCTCTGTGGAATCAGAAGTGCCGAGACAGGCAGATGGCACCAGAGGGTTTGGGGGCCAGGGCGCAACTTGTCTAGCTCCTCCTCCCGGGATTCGGGGAGGCCCGGCCTTCCTAGTGCCCAGGCCACGGCTGCGGGGAGAATCCCGCCATGGAGGGCACGCGGGAGGCCCTCTGCCTGAGGTGGCAGGTGTCACGCCAGGGCCACTGCAAGCCTGGCTCGGCTTGCCTGCTTTCTCCAAAGGAGGCTGGCCGACCAGCCGAACCTGGCACCTGGGCCAGGCCCCTTCCAAGGGGACGAGTTCCAGAGGATAGAGCCCTGGGGGCGGCTGCCAAGTCTCCTGGGGCGTGTGCTGGGCCCCCGTCAGAGGAGGAAGCAGCCTGGTAAACGGTGTGCCAGGCCTGAGATCTGGAGGCCTCCCACAGCCGGGTCCCTGTCCTGCCCAGGCCCCCCGAGGGAGGACGATGGTCGGGCAGTGGCGAGCGGGGTGGGGCTGGCGCCGAGCCTGCCCTTGGATGCCCCGGGGAAGGGCGCCGGGGGATGGGCTGCCCCTGGCCAGGTCTGAGGGACCGACCCAGCTCGGG
This sequence comes from Diceros bicornis minor, assembly GCF_020826845.1. NCBI lineage: Eukaryota > Metazoa > Chordata > Mammalia > Perissodactyla > Rhinocerotidae > Diceros > Diceros bicornis. The sequence goes on along the minus strand of NW_026691223.1, from coordinate 171,835 downwards.
GCTGTCGGGGGCAGAGAGAGAACCCCCCTCCGCCCTTTCCCTTCAGGTTCTTAGGGCTGGCCAAATCCTTCCCAAGACAGCTTGTCTGGAGAAAATCAGACCCAGCTGAAGAACATGTGTCCATGGGGGAAACCCGGGAAACTGAGTCTCCCCACACAATAGCAGAGATTCTCATCTTGCATCCTCTCCTGAGCTAATGACAAAGGTGGATGTCCCGGGTGGGTGGGCCTGTGGAATGGGAGAGGGGAGGAAGTCTATTGTCATGCAGAGGGACATGGAAAGACTTGTCTGAAGCTTATCCCCTGCACTGGGGTCAGGTCGGGAAGGGACGGCACAGAGGTGAGCAGGAACCAACCGGCCTCTCTGTGGTGGGGCTGGCCCCGGGGCAGGCGTGGGGGTGATGGCTGGAAGTGGGATGGCGCGTGAGTTGGCACCAGCCAGCGGTGGAGGCAGAGACTCAGAGGTCAGGGATCTCTCTCTCTGTCTCTGTCTCTGTCTCTCTCCCTCAGGGAGCTGAGGAGAGTAAGGTGGCGCCCCCTGCCCACCTCGCCTACCTCTCCATGGGCCCTTCTTTCTCTGGCCGCTCCGGGAGCCCTGCGGGCTTGGGTTCAAGCCCCCACACACCGCACAGGCCAAGGGCGCATGCGCGACCGCCGGGGCCTAGGGCTGGCCTCGGGGGGCGGGGGGGGGGTCCTCAGTGAAGGCCCCGCCCTCCCTCCAGGCTCTGACCCAGCTGCAGCTCTTCCATCGCCGCCCTTCTGGACTCGGCTTCAGCTGTCTCCCTCCCCTCCCCCACTCCCACTCAGCTTGCAGGCCGCTTCCCTGCCTTGAAAGCATTGCTCTGGCCCTGAGGGCCACAGACCTACTGGGCTTCAAGCTCAAGGCTCTGCCTGGGCCTGCTGCTTCGGCCAGGGGCTCATAATTTCCTGGAAAGACAAAGCCATGTCCTCACCCCACGCCTGCACTTTGCCACGGCAGGCAGCCCAGATGTAGGAAAGGCTCTGTGGAATCAGAAGTGCCGAGACAGGCAGATGGCACCAGAGGGTTTGGGGGCCAGGGCGCAACTGGGCTAGCCCCTCCTCCCGGGATTCGGGGAGGCCCGGCCTTCCTAGTGCCCAGGCCACGGCTCCGGGGAGAAACCCGCCATGGAGGGCACGCGGGAGGCCCTCTGCCTGAGGTGGCAGGTGTCACGTCAGGGCCACTGCAAGCCTGGCTCGGCTTGCCTGCTTTCTCCAAAGGAGGCTGGCCGACCAGCCGAACCTGGCACCTGGGCCAGGCCCCTTCCAAGGGGACGAGTTCCAGAGGATAGAGCCCTGGGGGCGGCTGCCAAGTCTCCTGGGGCGTGTGCTGGGCCCCCGTCAGAGGAGGAAGCAGCCTGGTAAACGGTGTGCCAGGCCTGAGATCTGGAGGCCTCCCACAGCCGGGTCCCTGTCCTGCCCAGGCCCCCCGAGGGAGGACGATGGTCGGGCAGTGGCGAGCGGGGTGGGGCTGGCGCCGAGCCTGCCCTTGGATGCCCCGGGGAAGGGCGCCGGGGGATGGGCTGCCCCTGGCCAGGTCTGAGGGACCGACCCAGCTCGGGGCTGTCGGGGGCAGAGAGAGAACCCCCCTCCGCCCTTTCCCTTCAGGTTCTTAGGGCTGGCCAAATCCTTCCCAAGACAGCTTGTCTGGAGAAAATCAGACCCAGCTGAAGAACATGTGTCCATGGGGGAAACCCGGGAAACTGAGTCTCCCCACACAATAGCAGAGATTCTCATCTTGCATCCTCTCCTGAGCTAATGACAAAGGTGGATGTCCCGGGTGGGTGGGCCTGTGGAATGGGAGAGGGGAGGAAGTCTATTGTCATGCAGAGGGACATGGAAAGACTTGTCTGAAGCTTATCCCCTGCACTGGGGTCAGGTCGGGAAGGGACGGCACAGAGGTGAGCAGGAACCAACCGGCCTCTCTGTGGTGGGGCTGGCCCCGGGGCAGGCGTGGGGGTGATGGCTGGAAGTGGGATGGCGCGTGAGTTGGCACCAGCCAGCGGTGGAGGCAGAGACTCAGAGGTCAGGGATCTCTCTCTCTGTCTCTGTCTCTGTCTCTCTCCCTCAGGGAGCTGAGGAGAGTAAGGTGGCGCCCCCTGCCCACCTCGCCTACCTCTCCATGGGCCCTTCTTTCTCTGGCCGCTCCGGGAGCCCTGCGGGCTTGGGTTCAAGCCCCCACACACCGCACAGGCCAAGGGCGCATGCGCGACCGCCGGGGCCTAGGGCTGGCCTCGGGGGGCGGGGGGGGGGGTCCTCAGTGAAGGCCCCGCCCTCCCTCCAGGCTCTGACCCAGCTGCAGCTCTTCCATCGCCGCCCTTCTGGACTCGGCTTCAGCTGTCTCCCTCCCCTCCCCCACTCCCACTCAGCTTGCAGGCCGCTTCCCTGCCTTGAAAGCATTGCTCTGGCCCTGAGGGCCACAGACCTACTGGGCTTCAAGCTCAAGGCTCTGCCTGGGCCTGCTGCTTCGGCCAGGGGCTCATTATTTCCTGGAAAGACAAAGCCATGGCCTCACCCCACGCCTGCACTTTGCCACGGCAGGCAGCCCAGATGTAGGAAAGGCTCTGTGGAGTCAGAAGTGCCGAGACAGGCAGATGGCACCAGAGGGTTTGGGGGCCAGGGCGCAAGTGGGCTAGCCCCTCCTCCCGGGAGTCGGGGAGGCCCGGCCTTCCTAGTGCCCAGGCCACGGCTCCGGGGAGAAACCCGCCATGGAGGGCACGCGGGAGGCCCTCTGCCTGAGGTGGCAGGTGTCACGCCAGGGCCACTGCAAGCCTGGCTCGGCTTGCCTGCTTTCTCCAAAGGAGGCTGGCCGACCAGCCGAACCTGGCACCTGGGCCAGGCCCCTTCCAAGGGGACGAGTTCCAGAGGATAGAGCCCTGGGGGCGGCTGCCAAGTCTCCTGGGGCATGTGCTGGTCCCCCGTCAGAGGAGGAAGCAGCCTGGTAAACGGTTTGCCAGGCCTGAGATCTGGAGGCCTCCCACAGCCGGGTCCCTGTCCTTCCCAGGCCCCCCGAGGGAGGACGATGGTCGGGCAGTGGCGAGCGGGGTGGGGCTGGCGCCGAGCCTGCCCTTGGATGCCCCGGGGAAGGGCGCCGGGGGATGGGCTGCCCCTGGCCAGGTCTGAGGGACCGACCCAGCTCGGGGCTGTCGGGGGCAGAGAGAGAACCCCCCTCCGCCCTTTCCCTTCAGGTTCTTAGGGCTGGCCAAATCCTTCCCAAGACAGCTTGTCTGGAGAAAATCAGACCCAGCTGAAGAACATGTGTCCATGGGGGAAACCCGGGAAACTGAGTCTCCCCACACAATAGCAGAGATTCTCATCTTGCATCCTCTCCTGCGCTAATGACAAAGGTGGATGTCCCGGGTGGGTGGGCCTGTGGAATGGGAGAGGGGAGGAAGTCTATTGTCATGCAGAGGGACATGGAAAGACTTGTCTGAAGCTTATCCCCTGCACTGGGGTCAGGTCGGGAAGGGACGGCACAGAGGTGAGCAGGAACCAACCGGCCTCTCTGTGGTGGGGCTGGCCCCGGGGCAGGCGTGGGGGTGATGGCTGGAAGTGGGATGGCGCGTGAGTTGGCACCAGCCAGCGGTGGAGGCAGAGACTCAGAGGTCAGGGATCTCTCTCTCTGTCTCTGTCTCTGTCTCTCTCCCTCAGGGAGCTGAGGAGAGTAAGGTGGCGCCCCCTGCCCACCTCGCCTACCTCTCCATGGGCCCTTCTTTCTCTGGCCGCTCCGGGAGCCCTGCGGGCTTGGGTTCAAGCCCCCACACACCGCACAGGCCAAGGGCGCATGCGCGACCGCCGGGGCTTAGGGCTGGCCTCGGGGGGCGGGGGGGGTCCTCAGTGAAGGCCCCGCCCTCCCTCCAGGCTCTGACCCAGCTGCAGCTCTTCCATCGCCGCCCTTCTGGACTCGGCTTCAGCTGTCTCCCTCCCCTCCCCCACTCCCACTCAGCTTGCAGGCCGCTTCCCTGCCTTGAAAGCATTGCTCTGGCCCTGATGGCCACAGACCTACTGGGCTTCAAGCTCAAGGCTCTGCCTGGGCCTGCTGCTTCGGCCAGGGGCTCATTATTTCCTGGAAAGACAAAGCCATGGCCTCACCCCACGCCTGCACTTTGCCACGGCAGGCAGCCCAGATGTAGGAAAGGCTCTGTGGAGTCAGAAGTGCCGAGACAGGCAGATGGCACCAGAGGGTTTGGGGGACAGGGCGCAACTGGGCTAGCCCCTCCTCCCGGGAGTCGGGGAGGCCCGGCCTTCCTAGTGCCCAGGCCACGGCTCCGGGGAGAAACCCGCCATGGAGGGCACGCGGGAGGCCCTCTGCCTGAGGTGGCAGGTGTCACGCCAGGGCCACTGCAAGCCTGGCTCGGCTTGCCTGCTTTCTCCAAAGGAGGCTGGCCGACCAGCCGAACCTGGCACCTGGGCCAGGCCCCTTCCAAGGGGACGAGTTCCAGAGGATAGAGCCCTGGGGGCGGCTGCCAAGTCTCCTGGGGCGTGTGCTGGGCCCCCGTCAGAGGAGGAAGCAGCCTGGTAAACGGTGTGCCAGGCCTGAGAGCTGGAGGCCTCCCACAGCCGGGTCCCTGTCCTGCCCAGGCCCCCCGAGGGAGGACGATGGTCGGGCAGTGGCGAGCGGGGTGGGGCTGGCGCCGAGCCTGCCCTTGGATGCCCCGGGGAAGGGCGCCGGGGGATGGGCTGCCCCTGGCCAGGTCTGAGGGACCGACCCAGCTCGGGGCTGTCGGGGGCAGAGAGAGAACCCCCCTCCGCCCTTTCCCTTCAGGTTCTTAGGGCTGGCCAAATCCTTCCCAAGACAGCTTGTCTGGAGAAAATCAGACCCAGCTGAAGAACATGTGTCCATGGGGGAAACCCGGGAATTTGAGTCTCCCCACAATAGCAGAGATTCTCATCTTGCATCCTCTCCTGAGCTAATGACAAAGGTGGATGTCCCGGGTGGGTGGGCCTGTGGAATGGGAGAGGGGAGGAAGTCTATTGTCATGCAGAGGGACATGGAAAGACTTGTCTGAAGCTTATCCCCTGCACTGGGGTCAGGTCGGGAAGGGACGGCACAGAGGTGAGCAGGAACCAACCGGCCTCTCTGTGGTGGGGCTGGCCCCGGGGCAGGCGTGGGGGTGATGGCTGGAAGTGGGATGGCGCGTGAGTTGGCACCAGCCAGCGGTGGAGGCAGAGACTCAGAGGTCAGGGATCTCTCTCTCTGTCTCTGTCTCTGTCTCTCTCCCTCAGGGAGCTGAGGAGAGTAAGGTGGCGCCCCCTGCCCACCTCGCCTACCTCTCCATGGGCCCTTCTTTCTCTGGCCGCTCCGGGAGCCCTGCGGGCTTGGGTTCAAGCCCCCACACACCGCACAGGCCAAGGGCGCATGCGCGAACGCCGGGGCCTAGGGCTGGCCTCGGGTGGCGTGGGGGGGTCCTCAGTGAAGGCCCCGCCCTCCCTCCAGGCTCTGACCCAGCTGCAGCTCTTCCATCGCCGCCCTTCTGGACTCGGCTTCAGCTGTCTCCCTCCCCTCCCCCACTCCCACTCAGCTTGCAGGCCGCTTCCCTGCCTTGAAAGCATTGCTCTGGCCCTGAGGGTCACAGACCTACTGGGCTTCAAGCTCAAGGCTCTGCCTGGGCCTGCTGCTTCGGCCAGGGGCTCATAATTTCCTGGAAAGACAAAGCCATGTCCTCACCCCACGCCTGCACTTTGCCACGGCAGGCAGCCCAGATGTAGGAAAGGCTCTGTGGAGTCAGAAGTGCCGAGACAGGCAGATGGCACCAGAGGGTTTGGGGGCCAGGGCGCAACTGGGCTAGCCTCTCCTCCCGGGAGTCGGGGAGGCCCAGCCTTCCTAGTGCCCAGGCCACGGCTCCGGGGAGAAACCCGCCATGGAGGGCACGCGGGAGGCCCTCTGCCTGAGGTGGCAGGTGTCACGCCAGGGCCACTGCAAGCCTGGCTCGGCTTGCCTGCTTTCTCCAAAGGAGGCTGGCCGACCAGCCGAACCTGGCACCTGGGCCAGGCCCCTTCCAAGGGGACGAGTTCCAGAGGATAGAGCCCTGGGTGCGGCTGCCAAGTCTCCTGGGGCGTGTGCTGGGCCCCCGTCAGAGGAGGAAGCAGCCTGGTAAACGGTGTGCCAGGCCTGAGATCTGGAGGCCTCCCACAGCCGGGTCCCTGTCCTGCCCAGGCCCCCCGAGGGAGGACGATGGTCGGGCAGTGGCGAGCGGGGTGGGGCTGGCGCCGAGCCTGCCCTTGGATGCCCCGGGGAAGGGCGCCGGGGGATGGGCTGCCCCTGGCCAGGTCTGAGGGACCGACCCAGCTCGGGGCTGTCGGGGGCAGAGAGAGAACCCCCCTCCGCCCTTTCCCTTCAGGTTCTTAGGGCTGGCCAAATCCTTCCCAAGACAGCTTGTCTGGAGAAAATCAGACCCAGCTGAAGAACATGTGTCCATGGGGGAAACCCGGGAAACTGAGTCTCCCCACACAATAGCAGAGATTCTCATCTTGCATCCTCCCTGAGCTAATGACAAAGGTGGATGTCCCGGGTGGGTGGGCCTGTGGAATGGGAGAGGGGAGGAAGTCTATTGTCATGCAGAGGGACATGGAAAGACTTGTCTGAAGCTTATCCCCTGCACTGGGGTCAGGTCTGGAAGGGACGGCACAGAGGTGAGCAGGAACCAACCGGCCTCTCTGTGGTGGGGCTGGCCCCGGGGCAGGCGTGGGGGTGATGGCTGGAAGTGGGATGGCGCGTGAGTTGGCACCAGCCAGCGGTGGAGGCAGAGACTCAGAGGTCAGGGATCTCTCTCTCTGTCTCTGTCTCTGTCTCTCTCCCTCAGGGAGCTGAGGAGAGTAAGGTGGCGCCCCCTGCCCACCTCGCCTACCTCTCCATGGGCCCTTCTTTCTCTGGCCGCTCCGGGAGCCCTGCGGGCTTGGGTTCAAGCCCCCACACACCGCACAGGCCAAGGGCGCATGCGCGACCGCCGGGGCCTAGGGCTGGCCTCGGGGGGCGGGGGGGGGTCCTCAGTGAAGGCCCCGCCCTCCCTCCAGGCTCTGACCCAGCTGCAGCTCTTCCATCGCCGCCCTTCTGGACTCGGCTTCAGCTGTCTCCCTCCCCTCCCCCACTCCCACTCAGCTTGCAGGCCGCTTCCCTGCCTTGAAAGCATTGCTCTGGCCCTGAGGGCCATGACCTACTGGGCTTCAAGCTCAAGGCTCTGCCTGGGCCTGCTGCTTCGGCCAGGGGCTCATTATTTCCTGGAAAGACAAAGCCATGGCCTCATCCCACGCCTGCACTTTGCCACGGCAGGCAGCCCAGATGTAGGAAAGGCTCTGTGGAGTCAGAAGTGCCGAGACAGGCAGATGGCACCAGAGGGTTTGGGGGCCAGGGCGCCAGTGGGCTAGCCCCTCCTCCCGGGAGTCGGGGAGGCCCGGCCTTCCTAGTGCCCAGGCCACGGCTCCGGGGAGAAACCCGCCATGGAGGGCACGCGGGAGGCCCTCTGCCTGAGGTGGCAGGTGTCACGCCAGGGCCACTGCAAGCCTGGCTCGGCTTGCCTGCTTTCTCCAAAGGAGGCTGGCCGACCAGCCGAACCTGGCACCTGGGCCAGGCCCCTTCCAAGGGGACGAGTTCCAGAGGCTAGAGCCCTGGGGGCGGCTGCCAAGTCTCCTGGGGCGTGTGCTGGGCCCCCGTCAGAGGAGGAAGCAGCCTGGTAAACGGTGTGCCAGGCCTGAGAGCTGGAGGCCTCCCACACCCGGGTCCCTGTCCTGCCCAGGCCCCCCGAGGGAGGACGATGGTCGGGCAGTGGCGAGCGGGGTGGGGCTGGCGCCGAGCCTGCCCTTGGATGACCCGGGGTAGGGCGCCGGGGGATGGGCTGCCCCTGGCCAGGTCTGAGGGACCGACCCAGCTCGGGGCTGTCGGGGGCAGAGAGAGAACCCCCCTCCGCCCTTTCCCTTCAGGTTCTTAGGGCTGGCCAAATCCTTCCCAAGACAGCTTGTCTGGAGAAAATCAGACCCAGCTGAAGAACATGTGTCCATGGGGTAAACCCGGGAATTTGAGTCTCCCCACACAATAGCAGAGATTCTCATCTTGCATCCTCTCCTGAGCTAATGACAAAGGTGGATGTCCCGGGTGGGTGGGCCTGTGGAATGGGAGAGGGGAGGAAGTCTATTGTCATGCAGAGGGACATGGAAAGACTTGTCTGAAGCTTATCCCCTGCACTGGGGTCAGGTCGGGAAGGGACGGCACAGAGGTGAGCAGGAACCAACCGGCCTCTCTGTGGTGGGGCTGGCCCCGGGGCAGGCGTGGGGGTGATGGCTGGAAGTGGGATGGCGCGTGAGTTGGCACCAGCCAGCGGTGGAGGCAGAGACTCAGAGGTCAGGGATCTCTCTCTCTGTCTCTGTCTCTGTCTCTCTCCCTCAGGGAGCTGAGGAGAGTAAGGTGGCGCCCCCTGCCCACCTCGCCTACCTCTCCATGGGCCCTTCTTTCTCTGGCCGCTCCGGGAGCCCTGCGGGCTTGGGTTCAAGCCCCCACACACCGCACAGGCCAAGGGCGCTTGCGCGACCGCCGGGGCCTAGGGCTGGCCTCGGGGGGCGGGGGGGGGTCCTCAGTGAAGGCCCCGCCCTCCCTCCAGGCTCTGACCCAGCTGCAGCTCGTCCATCGCCGCCCTTCTGGACTCGGCTTCAGCTGTCTCCCTCCCCTCCCCCACTCCCACTCAGCTTGCAGGCCGCTTCCCTGCCTTGAAAGCATTGCTCTGGCCCTGAGGGTCACAGACCTACTGGGCTTCAAGCTCAAGGCTCTGCCTGGGCCTGCTGCTTCGGCCAGGGGCTCATTATTTCCTGGAAAGACAAAGCCATGGCCTCACCCCACGCCTGCACTTTGCCACGGCAGGCAGCCCAGATGTAGGAAAGGCTCTGTGGAGTCAGAAGTGCCGAGACAGGCAGATGGCACCAGAGGGTTTGGGGGCCAGGGCGCAACTGGGCTAGCCCCTCCTCCCGGGAGTCGGGGAGGCCCGGCCTTCCTAGTGCCCAGGCCACGGCTCCGGGGAGAAACCCGCCATGGAGGGCACGCGGGAGGCCCTCTGCCTGAGGTGGCAGGTGTCACGCCAGGGCCACTGCAAGCCTGGCTCGGCTTGCCTGCTTTCTCCAAAGGAGGCTGGCCGACCAGCCGAACCTGGCACCTGGGCCAGGCCCCTTCCAAGGGGACGAGTTCCAGAGGATAGAGCCCTGGGGGCGGCTGCCAAGTCTCCTGGGGCGTGTGCTGGGCCCCCGTCAGAGGAGGAAGCATCCTGGTAAACGGTGTGCCAGGCCTGAGATCTGGAGGCCTCCCACAGCCGGGTCCCTGTCCTGCCCAGGCCCCCCGAGGGAGGACGATGGTCGGGCAGTGGCGAGCGGGGTGGGGCTGGCGCCGAGCCTGCCCTTGGATGCCCCGGGGAAGGGCGCCGGGGGATGGGCTGCCCCTGGCCAGGTCTGAGGGACCGACCCAGCTCGGGGCTGTCGGGGGCAGAGAGAGAACCCCCCTCCGCCCTTTCCCTTCAGGTTCTTAGGGCTGGCCAAATCCTTCCCAAGACAGCTTGTCTGGAGAAAATCAGACCCAGCTGAAGAACATGTGTCCATGGGGGAAACTCGGGAAACTGAGTCTCCCCACACCATAGCAGAGATTCTCATCGTGCAGCCTCTCCTGAGCTAATGACAAAGGTGGATGTCCCGGGTGGGTGGGCCTGTGGAATGGGAGAGGGGAGGAAGTCTATTGTCATGCAGAGGGACATGGAAAGACTTGTCTGAAGCTTATCCCCTGCACTGGGGTCAGGTCGGGAAGGGACGGCACAGAGGTGAGCAGGAACCAACCGGCCTCTCTGTGGTGGGGCTGGCCCCGGGGCAGGCGTGGGGGTGATGGCTGGAAGTGGGATGGCGCGTGAGTTGGCACCAGCCAGCGGTGGAGGCAGAGACTCAGAGGTCAGGGATCTCTCTCTCTGTCTCTGTCTCTGTCTCTCTCCCTCAGGGAGCTGAGGAGAGTAAGGTGGCGCCCCCTGCCCACCTCGCCTACCTCTCCATGGGCCCTTCTTTCTCTGGCCGCTCCGGGAGCCCTGCGGGCTTGGGTTCAAGCCCCCACACACCGCACAGGCCAAGGGCGCATGCGCGACCGCCGGGGCCTAGGGCTGGCCTCGGGGGGCGGGGGGGGGGTCCTCAGTGAAGGCCCCGCCCTCCCTCCAGGCTCTGACCCAGCTGCAGCTCTTCCATCGCCGCCCTTCTGGACTCGGCTTCAGCTGTCTCCCTCCCCTCCCCCACTCCCACTCAGCTTGCAGGCCGCTTCCCTGCCTTGAAAGCATTGCTCTGGCCCTGAGGGCCACAGACCTACTGGGCTTCAAGCTCAAGGCTCTGCCTGGGCCTGCTGCTTCGGCCAGGGGCTCATAATTTCCTGGAAAGACAAAGCCATGTCCTCACCCCACGCCTGCACTTTGCCACGGCAGGCAGCCCAGATGTAGGAAAGGCTCTGTGGAATCAGAAGTGCCGAGACAGGCAGATGGCACCAGAGGGTTTGGGGGCCAGGGCGCAACTGGGCTAGCCCCTCCTCCCGGGATTCGGGGAGGCCCGGCCTTCCTAGTGCCCAGGCCACGGCTCCGGGGAGAAACCCGCCATGGAGGGCACGCGGGAGGCCCTCTGCCTGAGGTGGCAGGTGTCACGTCAGGGCCACTGCAAGCCTGGCTCGGCTTGCCTGCTTTCTCCAAAGGAGGCTGGCCGACCAGCCGAACCTGGCACCTGGGCCAGGCCCCTTCCAAGGGGACGAGTTCCAGAGGATAGAGCCCTGGGGGCGGCTGCCAAGTCTCCTGGGGCGTGTGCTGGGCCCCCGTCAGAGGAGGAAGCAGCCTGGTAAACGGTGTGCCAGGCCTGAGATCTGGAGGCCTCCCACAGCCGGGTCCCTGTCCTGCCCAGGCCCCCCGAGGGAGGACGATGGTCGGGCAGTGGCGAGCGGGGTGGGGCTGGCGCCGAGCCTGCCCTTGGATGCCCCGGGGAAGGGCGCCGGGGGATGGGCTGCCCCTGGCCAGGTCTGAGGGACCGACCCAGCTCGGGGCTGTCGGGGGCAGAGAGAGAACCCCCCTCCGCCCTTTCCCTTCAGGTTCTTAGGGCTGGCCAAATCCTTCCCAAGACAGCTTGTCTGGAGAAAATCAGACCCAGCTGAAGAACATGTGTCCATGGGGGAAACCCGGGAAACTGAGTCTCCCCACACAATAGCAGAGATTCTCATCTTGCATCCTCTCCTGAGCTAATGACAAAGGTGGATGTCCCGGGTGGGTGGGCCTGTGGAATGGGAGAGGGGAGGAAGTCTATTGTCATGCAGAGGGACATGGAAAGACTTGTCTGAAGCTTATCCCCTGCACTGGGGTCAGGTCGGGAAGGGACGGCACAGAGGTGAGCAGGAACCAACCGGCCTCTCTGTGGTGGGGCTGGCCCCGGGGCAGGCGTGGGGGTGATGGCTGGAAGTGGGATGGCGCGTGAGTTGGCACCAGCCAGCGGTGGAGGCAGAGACTCAGAGGTCAGGGATCTCTCTCTCTGTCTCTGTCTCTGTCTCTCTCCCTCAGGGAGCTGAGGAGAGTAAGGTGGCGCCCCCTGCCCACCTCGCCTACCTCTCCATGGGCCCTTCTTTCTCTGGCCGCTCCGGGAGCCCTGCGGGCTTGGGTTCAAGCCCCCACACACCGCACAGGCCAAGGGCGCATGCGCGACCGCCGGGGCCTAGGGCTGGCCTCGGGGGGCGGGGGGGGGGTCCTCAGTGAAGGCCCCGCCCTCCCTCCAGGCTCTGACCCAGCTGCAGCTCTTCCATCGCCGCCCTTCTGGACTCGGCTTCAGCTGTCTCCCTCCCCTCCCCCACTCCCACTCAGCTTGCAGGCCGCTTCCCTGCCTTGAAAGCATTGCTCTGGCCCTGAGGGCCACAGACCTACTGGGCTTCAAGCTCAAGGCTCTGCCTGGGCCTGCTGCTTCGGCCAGGGGCTCATTATTTCCTGGAAAGACAAAGCCATGGCCTCACCCCACGCCTGCACTTTGCCACGGCAGGCAGCCCAGATGTAGGAAAGGCTCTGTGGAGTCAGAAGTGCCGAGACAGGCAGATGGCACCAGAGGGTTTGGGGGCCAGGGCGCAAGTGGGCTAGCCCCTCCTCCCGGGAGTCGGGGAGGCCCGGCCTTCCTAGTGCCCAGGCCACGGCTCCGGGGAGAAACCCGCCATGGAGGGCACGCGGGAGGCCCTCTGCCTGAGGTGGCAGGTGTCACGCCAGGGCCACTGCAAGCCTGGCTCGGCTTGCCTGCTTTCTCCAAAGGAGGCTGGCCGACCAGCCGAACCTGGCACCTGGGCCAGGCCCCTTCCAAGGGGACGAGTTCCAGAGGATAGAGCCCTGGGGGCGGCTGCCAAGTCTCCTGGGGCATGTGCTGGTCCCCCGTCAGAGGAGGAAGCAGCCTGGTAAACGGTGTGCCAGGCCTGAGATCTGGAGGCCTCCCACAGCCGGGTCCCTGTCCTTCCCAGGCCCCCCGAGGGAGGACGATGGTCGGGCAGTGGCGAGCGGGGTGGGGCTGGCGCCGAGCCTGCCCTTGGATGCCCCGGGGAAGGGCGCCGGGGGATGGGCTGCCCCTGGCCAGGTCTGAGGGACCGACCCAGCTCGGGGCTGTCGGGGGCAGAGAGAGAACCCCCCTCCGCCCTTTCCCTTCAGGTTCTTAGGGCTGGCCAAATCCTTCCCAAGACAGCTTGTCTGGAGAAAATCAGACCCAGCTGAAGAACATGTGTCCATGGGGGAAACCCGGGAAACTGAGTCTCCCCACACAATAGCAGAGATTCTCATCTTGCATCCTCTCCTGCGCTAATGACAAAGGTGGATGTCCCGGGTGGGTGGGCCTGTGGAATGGGAGAGGGGAGGAAGTCTATTGTCATGCAGAGGGACATGGAAAGACTTGTCTGAAGCTTATCCCCTGCACTGGGGTCAGGTCGGGAAGGGACGGCACAGAGGTGAGCAGGAACCAACCGGCCTCTCTGTGGTGGGGCTGGCCCCGGGGCAGGCGTGGGGGTGATGGCTGGAAGTGGGATGGCGCGTGAGTTGGCACCAGCCAGCGGTGGAGGCAGAGACTCAGAGGTCAGGGATCTCTCTCTCTGTCTCTGTCTCTGTCTCTCTCCCTCAGGGAGCTGAGGAGAGTAAGGTGGCGCCCCCTGCCCACCTCGCCTACCTCTCCATGGGCCCTTCTTTCTCTGGCCGCTCCGGGAGCCCTGCGGGCTTGGGTTCAAGCCCCCACACACCGCACAGGCCAAGGGCGCATGCGCGACCGCCGGGGCTTAGGGCTGGCCTCGGGGGGCGGGGGGGGGGTCCTCAGTGAAGGCCCCGCCCTCCCTCCAGGCTCTGACCCAGCTGCAGCTCTTCCATCGCCGCCCTTCTGGACTCGGCTTCAGCTGTCTCCCTCCCCTCCCCCACTCCCACTCAGCTTGCAGGCCGCTTCCCTGCCTTGAAAGCATTGCTCTGGCCCTGATGGCCACAGACCTACTGGGCTTCAAGCTCAAGGCTCTGCCTGGGCCTGCTGCTTCGGCCAGGGGCTCATTATTTCCTGGAAAGACAAAGCCATGGCCTCACCCCACGCCTGCACTTTGCCACGGCAGGCAGCCCAGATGTAGGAAAGGCTCTGTGGAGTCAGAAGTGCCGAGACAGGCAGATGGCACCAGAGGGTTTGGGGGACAGGGCGCAACTGGGCTAGCCCCTCCTCCCGGGAGTCGGGGAGGCCCGGCCTTCCTAGTGCCCAGGCCACGGCTCCGGGGAGAAACCCGCCATGGAGGGCACGCGGGAGGCCCTCTGCCTGAGGTGGCAGGTGTCACGCCAGGGCCACTGCAAGCCTGGCTCGGCTTGCCTGCTTTCTCCAAAGGAGGCTGGCCGACCAGCCGAACCTGGCACCTGGGCCAGGCCCCTTCCAAGGGGACGAGTTCCAGAGGATAGAGCCCTGGGGGCGGCTGCCAAGTCTCCTGGGGCGTGTGCTGGGCCCCCGTCAGAGGAGGAAGCAGCCTGGTAAACGGTGTGCCAGGCCTGAGAGCTGGAGGCCTCCCACAGCCGGGTCCCTGTCCTGCCCAGGCCCCCCGAGGGAGGACGATGGTCGGGCAGTGGCGAGCGGGGTGGGGCTGGCGCCGAGCCTGCCCTTGGATGCCCCGGGGAAGGGCGCCGGGGGATGGGCTGCCCCTGGCCAGGTCTGAGGGACCGACCCAGCTCGGGGCTGTCGGGGGCAGAGAGAGAACCCCCCTCCGCCCTTTCCCTTCAGGTTCTTAGGGCTGGCCAAATCCTTCCCAAGACAGCTTGTCTGGAGAAAATCAGACCCAGCTGAAGAACATGTGTCCATGGGGGAAACCCGGGAATTTGAGTCTCCCCACAATAGCAGAGATTCTCATCTTGCATCCTCTCCTGAGCTAATGACAAAGGTGGATGTCCCGGGTGGGTGGGCCTGTGGAATGGGAGAGGGGAGGAAGTCTATTGTCATGCAGAGGGACATGGAAAGACTTGTCTGAAGCTTATCCCCTGCACTGGGGTCAGGTCGGGAAGGGACGGCACAGAGGTGAGCAGGAACCAACCGGCCTCTCTGTGGTGGGGCTGGCCCCGGGGCAGGCGTGGGGGTGATGGCTGGAAGTGGGATGGCGCGTGAGTTGGCACCAGCCAGCGGTGGAGGCAGAGACTCAGAGGTCAGGGATCTCTCTCTCTGTCTCTGTCTCTGTCTCTCTCCCTCAGGGAGCTGAGGAGAGTAAGGTGGCGCCCCCTGCCCACCTCGCCTACCTCTCCATGGGCCCTTCTTTCTCTGGCCGCTCCGGGAGCCCTGCGGGCTTGGGTTCAAGCCCCCACACACCGCACAGGCCAAGGGCGCATGCGCGAACGCCGGGGCCTAGGGCTGGCCTCGGGTGGCGTGGGGGGGTCCTCAGTGAAGGCCCCGCCCTCCCTCCAGGCTCTGACCCAGCTGCAGCTCTTCCATCGCCGCCCTTCTGGACTCGGCTTCAGCTGTCTCCCTCCCCTCCCCCACTCCCACTCAGCTTGCAGGCCGCTTCCCTGCCTTGAAAGCATTGCTCTGGCCCTGAGGGTCACAGACCTACTGGGCTTCAAGCTCAAGGCTCTGCCTGGGCCTGCTGCTTCGGCCAGGGGCTCATAATTTCCTGGAAAGACAAAGCCATGTCCTCACCCCACGCCTGCACTTTGCCACGGCAGGCAGCCCAGATGTAGGAAAGGCTCTGTGGAGTCAGAAGTGCCGAGACAGGCAGATGGCACCAGAGGGTTTGGGGGCCAGGGCGCAACTGGGCTAGCCTCTCCTCCCGGGAGTCGGGGAGGCCCAGCCTTCCTAGTGCCCAGGCCACGGCTCCGGGGAGAAACCCGCCATGGAGGGCACGCGGGAGGCCCTCTGCCTGAGGTGGCAGGTGTCACGCCAGGGCCACTGCAAGCCTGGCTCGGCTTGCCTGCTTTCTCCAAAGGAGGCTGGCCGACCAGCCGAACCTGGCACCTGGGCCAGGCCCCTTCCAAGGGGACGAGTTCCAGAGGATAGAGCCCTGGGTGCGGCTGCCAAGTCTCCTGGGGCGTGTGCTGGGCCCCCGTCAGAGGAGGAAGCAGCCTGGTAAACGGTGTGCCAGGCCTGAGATCTGGAGGCCTCCCACAGCCGGGTCCCTGTCCTGCCCAGGCCCCCCGAGGGAGGACGATGGTCGGGCAGTGGCGAGCGGGGTGGGGCTGGCGCCGAGCCTGCCCTTGGATGCCCCGGGGAAGGGCGCCGGGGGATGGGCTGCCCCTGGCCAGGTCTGAGGGACCGACCCAGCTCGGGGCTGTCGGGGGCAGAGAGAGAACCCCCCTCCGCCCTTTCCCTTCAGGTTCTTAGGGCTGGCCAAATCCTTCCCAAGACAGCTTGTCTGGAGAAAATCAGACCCAGCTGAAGAACATGTGTCCATGGGGGAAACCCGGGAAACTGAGTCTCCCCACACAATAGCAGAGATTCTCATCTTGCATCCTCCCTGAGCTAATGACAAAGGTGGATGTCCCGGGTGGGTGGGCCTGTGGAATGGGAGAGGGGAGGAAGTCTATTGTCATGCAGAGGGACATGGAAAGACTTGTCTGAAGCTTATCCCCTGCACTGGGGTCAGGTCTGGAAGGGACGGCACAGAGGTGAGCAGGAACCAACCGGCCTCTCTGTGGTGGGGCTGGCCCCGGGGCAGGCATGGGGGTGATGGCTGGAAGTGGGATGGCGCGTGAGTTGGCACCAGCCAGCGGTGGAGGCAGAGACTCAGAGGTCAGGGATCTCTCTCTCTGTCTCTGTCTCTGTCTCTCTCCCTCAGGGAGCTGAGGAGAGTAAGGTGGCGCCCCCTGCCCACCTCGCCTACCTCTCCATGGGCCCTTCTTTCTCTGGCCGCTCCGGGAGCCCTGCGGGCTTGGGTTCAAGCCCCCACACACCGCACAGGCCAAGGGCGCATGCGCGACCGCCGGGGCCTAGGGCTGGCCTCGGGGGGCGGGGGGGGGGTCCTCAGTGAAGGCCCCGCCCTCCCTCCAGGCTCTGACCCAGCTGCAGCTCGTCCATCGCCGCCCTTCTGGACTCGGCTTCAGCTGTCTCCCTCCCCTCCCCCACTCCCACTCAGCTTGCAGGCCGCTTCCCTGCCTTGAAAGCATTGCTCTGGCCCTGAGGGTCACAGACCTACTGGGCTTCAAGCTCAAGGCTCTGCCTGGGCCTGCTGCTTCGGCCAGGGGCTCATTATTTCCTGGAAAGACAAAGCCATGGCCTCATCCCACGCCTGCACTTTGCCACGGCAGGCAGCCCAGATGTAGGAAAGGCTCTGTGGAGTCAGAAGTGCCGAGACAGGCAGATGGCACCAGAGGGTTTGGGGGCCAGGGCGCCAGTGGGCTAGCCCCTCCTCCCGGGAGTCGGGGAGGCCCGGCCTTCCTAGTGCCCAGGCCACGGCTCCGGGGAGAAACCCGCCATGGAGGGCACGCGGGAGGCCCTCTGCCTGAGGTGGCAGGTGTCACGCCAGGGCCACTGCAAGCCTGGCTCGGCTTGCCTGCTTTCTCCAAAGGAGGCTGGCCGACCAGCCGAACCTGGCACCTGGGCCAGGCCCCTTCCAAGGGGACGAGTTCCAGAGGCTAGAGCCCTGGGGGCGGCTGCCAAGTCTCCTGGGGCGTGTGCTGGGCCCCCGTCAGAGGAGGAAGCAGCCTGGTAAACGGTGTGCCAGGCCTGAGAGCTGGAGGCCTCCCACAGCCGGGTCCCTGTCCTGCCCAGGCCCCCCGAGGGAGGACGATGGTCGGGCAGTGGCGAGCGGGGTGGGGCTGGCGCCGAGCCTGCCCTTGGATGACCCGGGGTAGGGCGCCGGGGGATGGGCTGCCCCTGGCCAGGTCTGAGGGACCGACCCAGCTCGGGGCTGTCGGGGGCAGAGAGAGAACCCCCCTCCGCCCTTTCCCTTCAGGTTCTTAGGGCTGGCCAAATCCTTCCCAAGACAGCTTGTCTGGAGAAAATCAGACCCAGCTGAAGAACATGTGTCCATGGGGGAAACCCGGGAATTTGAGTCTCCCCACACAATAGCAGAGATTCTCATCTTGCATCCTCTCCTGAGCTAATGACAAAGGTGGATGTCCCGGGTGGGTGGGCCTGTGGAATGGGAGAGGGGAGGAAGTCTATTGTCATGCAGAGGGACATGGAAAGACTTGTCTGAAGCTTATCCCCTGCACTGGGGTCAGGTCGGGAAGGGACGGCACAGAGGTGAGCAGGAACCAACCGGCCTCTCTGTGGTGGGGCTGGCCCCGGGGCAGGCGTGGGGGTGATGGCTGGAAGTGGGATGGCGCGTGAGTTGGCACCAGCCAGCGGTGGAGGCAGAGACTCAGAGGTCAGGGATCTCTCTCTCTGTCTCTGTCTCTGTCTCTCTCCCTCAGGGAGCTGAGGAGAGTAAGGTGGCGCCCCCTGCCCACCTCGCCTACCTCTCCATGGGCCCTTCTTTCTCTGGCCGCTCCGGGAGCCCTGCGGGCTTGGGTTCAAGCCCCCACACACCGCACAGGCCAAGGGCGCTTGCGCGACCGCCGGGGCCTAGGGCTGGCCTCGGGGGGCGGGGGGGGGTCCTCAGTGAAGGCCCCGCCCTCCCTCCAGGCTCTGACCCAGCTGCAGCTCGTCCATCGCCGCCCTTCTGGACTCGGCTTCAGCTGTCTCCCTCCCCTCCCCCACTCCCACTCAGCTTGCAGGCCGCTTCCCTGCCTTGAAAGCATTGCTCTGGCCCTGAGGGTCACAGACCTACTGGGCTTCAAGCTCAAGGCTCTGCCTGGGCCTGCTGCTTCGGCCAGGGGCTCATTATTTCCTGGAAAGACAAAGCCATGGCCTCACCCCACGCCTGCACTTTGCCACGGCAGGCAGCCCAGATGTAGGAAAGGCTCTGTGGAGTCAGAAGTGCCGAGACAGGCAGATGGCACCAGAGGGTTTGGGGGCCAGGGCGCAACTGGGCTAGCCCCTCCTCCCGGGAGTCGGGGAGGCCCGGCCTTCCTAGTGCCCAGGCCACGGCTCCGGGGAGAAACCCGCCATGGAGGGCACGCGGGAGGCCCTCTGCCTGAGGTGGCAGGTGTCACGCCAGGGCCACTGCAAGCCTGGCTCGGCTTGCCTGCTTTCTCCAAAGGAGGCTGGCCGACCAGCCGAACCTGGCACCTGGGCCAGGCCCCTTCCAAGGGGACGAGTTCCAGAGGATAGAGCCCTGGGGGCGGCTGCCAAGTCTCCTGGGGCGTGTGCTGGGCCCCCGTCAGAGGAGGAAGCAGCCTGGTAAACGGTGTGCCAGGCCTGAGATCTGGAGGCCTCCCACAGCCGGGTCCCTGTCCTGCCCAGGCCCCCCGAGGGAGGACGATGGTCGGGCAGTGGCGAGCGGGGTGGGGCTGGCGCCGAGCCTGCCCTTGGATGCCCCGGGGAAGGGCGCCGGGGGATGGGCTGCCCCTGGCCAGGTCTGAGGGACCGACCCAGCTCGGGGCTGTCGGGGGCAGAGAGAGAACCCCCCTCCGCCCTTTCCCTTCAGGTTCTTAGGGCTGGCCAAATCCTTCCCAAGACAGCTTGTCTGGAGAAAATCAGACCCAGCTGAAGAACATGTGTCCATGGGGGAAACTCGGGAAACTGAGTCTCCCCACACCATAGCAGAGATTCTCATCGTGCAGCCTCTCCTGAGCTAATGACAAAGGTGGATGTCCCGGGTGGGTGGGCCTGTGGAATGGGAGAGGGGAGGAAGTCTATTGTCATGCAGAGGGACATGGAAAGACTTGTCTGAAGCTTATCCCCTGCACTGGGGTCAGGTCGGGAAGGGACGGCACAGAGGTGAGCAGGAACCAACCGGCCTGTCTGTGGTGGGGCTGGCCCCGGGGCAGGCGTGGGGGTGATGGCTGGAAGTGGGATGGCGCGTGAGTTGGCACCAGCCAGCGGTGGAGGCAGAGACTCAGAGGTCAGGGATCTCTCTCTCTGTCTCTGTCTCTGTCTCTCTCCCTCAGGGAGCTGAGGAGAGTAAGGTGGCGCCCCCTGCCCACCTCGCCTACCTCTCCATGGGCCCTTCTTTCTCTGGCCGCTCCGGGAGCCCTGCGGGCTTGGGTTCAAGCCCCCACACACCGCACAGGCCAAGGGCGCTTGCGCGACCGCCGGGGCCTAGGGCTGGCCTCGGGGGCCGGGGGGGGGTCCTCAGTGAAGGCCCCGCCCTCCCTCCAGGCTCTGACCCAGCTGCAGCTCGTCCATCGCCGCCCTTCTGGACTCGGCTTCAGCTGTCTCCCTCCCCTCCCCCACTCCCACTCAGCTTGCAGGCCGCTTCCCTGCCTTGAAAGCATTGCTCTGGCCCTGAGGGTCACAGACCTACTGGGCTTCAAGCTCAAGGCTCTGCCTGGGCCTGCTGCTTCGGCCAGGGGCTCATTATTTCCTGGAAAGACAAAGCCATGGCCTCACCCCACGCCTGCACTTTGCCACGGCAGGCAGCCCAGATGTAGGAAAGGCTCTGTGGAGTCAGAAGTGCCGAGACAGGCAGATGGCACCAGAGGGTTTGGGGGCCAGGGCGCAACTGGGCTAGCCCCTCCTCCCGGGAGTCGGGGAGGCCCGGCCTTCCTAGTGCCCAGGCCACGGCTCCGGGGAGAAACCCGCCATGGAGGGCCCGCGGGAGGCCCTCTGCCTGAGGTGGCAGGTGTCACGCCAGGACCACTGCAAGCCTGGCTCGGCTTGCCTGCTTTCTCCAAAGGAGGCTGGCCGACCAGCCGAACCTGGCACCTGGGCCAGGCCCCTTCCAAGGGGACGAGTTCCAGAGGATAGAGCCCTGGGGGCGGCTGCCAAGTCTCCTGGGGCGTGTGCTGGGCCCCCGTCAGAGGAGGAAGCAGCCTGGTAAACGGTGTGCCAGGCCTGAGATCTGGAGGCCTCCCACAGCCGGGTCCCTGTCCTGCCCAGGCCCCCCGAGGGAGGACGATGGTCGGGCAGTGGCGAGCGGGGTGGGGCTGGCGCCGAGCCTGCCCTTGGATGCCCCGGGGAAGGGCGCCGGTGGATGGGCTGCCCCTGGCCAGGTCTGAGGGACCGACCCAGCTCGGGGCTGTCGGGGGCAGAGAGAGAACCCCCCTCCGCCCTTTCCCTTCAGGTTCTTAGGGCTGGCCAAATCCTTCCCAAGACAGCTTGTCTGGAGAAAATCAGACCCAGCTGAAGAACATGTGTCCATGGGGGAAACCCGGGAAACTGAGTCTCCCCACACAATAGCAGAGATTCTCATCTTGCATCCTCTCCTGAGCTAATGACAAAGGTGGATGTCCCGGGTGGGTGGGCCTGTGGAATGGGAGAGGGGAGGAAGTCTATTGTCATGCAGAGGGACATGGAAAGACTTGTCTGAAGCTTATCCCCTGCACTGGGGTCAGGTCGGGAAGGGACGGCACAGAGGTGAGCAGGAACCAACCGGCCTCTCTGTGGTGGGGCTGGCCCCGGGGCAGGCGTGGGGGTGATGGCTGGAAGTGGGATGGCGCGTGAGTTGGCACCAGCCAGCGGTGGAGGCAGAGACTCAGAGGTCAGGGATCTCTCTCTCTGTCTCTGTCTCTCTCTCTCTCCCTCAGGGAGCTGAGGAGAGTAAGGTGGCGCCCCCTGCCCACCTCGCCTACCTCTCCATGGGCCCTTCTTTCTCTGGCCGCTCCGGGAGCCCTGCGGGCTTGGGTTCAAGCCCCCACACACCGCACAGGCCAAGGGCGCATGCGCGACCGCCGGGGCCTAGGGCTGGCCTCGGGGGGCGGGGGGGTCCTCAGTGAAGGCCCCGCCCTCCCTCCAGGCTCTGACCCAGCTGCAGCTCTTCCATCGCCGCCCTTCTGGCCTCGGCTTCAGCTGTCTCCCTCCCCTCCCCCACTCCCACTCAGCTTGCAGGCCGCTTCCCTGCCTTGAAAGCATGGCTCTGGCCCTGAGGGCCACAGACCTACTGGGCTTCAAGCTCAAGGCTCTGCCTGGGCCTGCTGCTTCGGCCAGGGGCTCATTTTGTCCTGGAAAGACAAAGCCATGGCCTCACCCCACGCCTGCACTTTGCCACGGCAGGCAGCCCAGATGTAGGAAAGGCTCTGTGGAGTCAGAAGTGCCGAGACAGGCAGATGGCACCAGAGGGTTTGGGGGCCAGGGCGCCAGTGGGCTAGCCCCTCCTCCCGGGAGTCGGGGAGGCCCGGCCTTCCTAGTGCCCAGGCCACGGCTCCGGGGAGAAACCCGCCATGGAGGGCACGCGGGAGGCCCTCTGCCTGAGGTGGCAGGTGTCACGCCAGGGCCACTGCAAGCCTGGCTCGGCTTGCCTGCTTTCTCCAAAGGAGGCTGGCCGACCAGCCGAACCTGGCACCTGGGCCAGGCCCCTTCCAAGGGGACGAGTTCCAGAGGCTAGAGCCCTGGGGGCGGCTGCCAAGTCTCCTGGGGCGTGTGCTGGGCCCCCGTCAGAGGAGGAAGCAGCCTGGTAAACGGTGTGCCAGGCCTGAGAGCTGGAGGCCTCCCACACCCGGGTCCCTGTCCTGCCCAGGCCCCCCGAGGGAGGACGATGGTCGGGCAGTGGCGAGCGGGGTGGGGCTGGCGCCGAGCCTGCCCTTGGATGACCCGGGGTAGGGCGCCGGGGGATGGGCTGCCCCTGGCCAGGTCTGAGGGACCGACCCAGCTCGGGGCTGTCGGGGGCAGAGAGAGAACCCCCCTCCGCCCTTTCCCTTCAGGTTCTTAGGGCTGGCCAAATCCTTCCCAAGACAGCTTGTCTGGAGAAAATCAGACCCAGCTGAAGAACATGTGTCCATGGGGGAAACCCGGGAATTTGAGTCTCCCCACACAATAGCAGAGATTCTCATCTTGCATCCTCTCCTGAGCTAATGACAAAGGTGGATGTCCCGGGTGGGTGGGCCTGTGGAATGGGAGAGGGGAGGAAGTCTATTGTCATGCAGAGGGACATGGAAAGACTTGTCTGAAGCTTATCCCCTGCACTGGGGTCAGGTCGGGAAGGGACGGCACAGAGGTGAGCAGGAACCAACCGGCCTCTCTGTGGTGGGGCTGGCCCCGGGGCAGGCGTGGGGGTGATGGCTGGAAGTGGGATGGCGCGTGAGTTGGCACCAGCCAGCGGTGGAGGCAGAGACTCAGAGGTCAGGGATCTCTCTCTCTGTCTCTGTCTCTGTCTCTCTCCCTCAGGGAGCTGAGGAGAGTAAGGTGGCGCCCCCTGCCCACCTCGCCTACCTCTCCATGGGCCCTTCTTTCTCTGGCCGCTCCGGGAGCCCTGCGGGCTTGGGTTCAAGCCCCCACACACCGCACAGGCCAAGGGCGCTTGCGCGACCGCCGGGGCCTAGGGCTGGCCTCGGGGGGCGGGGGGGGGTCCTCAGTGAAGGCCCCGCCCTCCCTCCAGGCTCTGACCCAGCTGCAGCTCGTCCATCGCCGCCCTTCTGGACTCGGCTTCAGCTGTCTCCCTCCCCTCCCCCACTCCCACTCAGCTTGCAGGCCGCTTCCCTGCCTTGAAAGCATTGCTCTGGCCCTGAGGGTCACAGACCTACTGGGCTTCAAGCTCAAGGCTCTGCCTGGGCCTGCTGCTTCGGCCAGGGGCTCATTATTTCCTGGAAAGACAAAGCCATGGCCTCACCCCACGCCTGCACTTTGCCACGGCAGGCAGCCCAGATGTAGGAAAGGCTCTGTGGAGTCAGAAGTGCCGAGACAGGCAGATGGCACCAGAGGGTTTGGGGGCCAGGGCGCAACTGGGCTAGCCCCTCCTCCCGGGAGTCGGGGAGGCCCGGCCTTCCTAGTGCCCAGGCCACGGCTCCGGGGAGAAACCCGCCATGGAGGGCACGCGGGAGGCCCTCTGCCTGAGGTGGCAGGTGTCACGCCAGGGCCACTGCAAGCCTGGCTCGGCTTGCCTGCTTTCTCCAAAGGAGGCTGGCCGACCAGCCGAACCTGGCACCTGGGCCAGGCCCCTTCCAAGGGGACGAGTTCCAGAGGATAGAGCCCTGGGGGCGGCTGCCAAGTCTCCTGGGGCGTGTGCTGGGCCCCCGTCAGAGGAGGAAGCATCCTGGTAAACGGTGTGCCAGGCCTGAGATCTGGAGGCCTCCCACAGCCGGGTCCCTGTCCTGCCCAGGCCCCCCGAGGGAGGACGATGGTCGGGCAGTGGCGAGCGGGGTGGGGCTGGCGCCGAGCCTGCCCTTGGATGCCCCGGGGAAGGGCGCCGGGGGATGGGCTGCCCCTGGCCAGGTCTGAGGGACCGACCCAGCTCGGGGCTGTCGGGGGCAGAGAGAGAACCCCCCTCCGCCCTTTCCCTTCAGGTTCTTAGGGCTGGCCAAATCCTTCCCAAGACAGCTTGTCTGGAGAAAATCAGACCCAGCTGAAGAACATGTGTCCATGGGGGAAACCCGGGAAACTGAGTCTCCCCACACCATAGCAGAGATTCTCATCGTGCAGCCTCTCCTGAGCTAATGACAAAGGTGGATGTCCCGGGTGGGTGGGCCTGTGGAATGGGAGAGGGGAGGAAGTCTATTGTCATGCAGAGGGACATGGAAAGACTTGTCTGAAGCTTATCCCCTGCACTGGGGTCAGGTCGGGAAGGGACGGCACAGAGGTGAGCAGGAACCAACCGGCCTCTCTGTGGTGGGGCTGGCCCCGGGGCAGGCGTGGGGGTGATGGCTGGAAGTGGGATGGCGCGTGAGTTGGCACCAGCCAGCGGTGGAGGCAGAGACTCAGAGGTCAGGGATCTCTCTCTCTGTCTCTGTCTCTGTCTCTCTCCCTCAGGGAGCTGAGGAGAGTAAGGTGGCGCCCCCTGCCCACCTCGCCTACCTCTCCATGGGCCCTTCTTTCTCTGGCCGCTCCGGGAGCCCTGCGGGCTTGGGTTCAAGCCCCCACACACCGCACAGGCCAAGGGCGCTTGCGCGACCGCCGGGGCCTAGGGCTGGCCTCGGGGGCCGGGGGGGGGTCCTCAGTGAAGGCCCCGCCCTCCCTCCAGGCTCTGACCCAGCTGCAGCTCGTCCATCGCCGCCCTTCTGGACTCGGCTTCAGCTGTCTCCCTCCCCTCCCCCACTCCCACTCAGCTTGCAGGCCGCTTCCCTGCCTTGAAAGCATTGCTCTGGCCCTGAGGGTCACAGACCTACTGGGCTTCAAGCTCAAGGCTCTGCCTGGGCCTGCTGCTTCGGCCAGGGGCTCATTATTTCCTGGAAAGACAAAGCCATGGCCTCACCCCACGCCTGCACTTTGCCACGGCAGGCAGCCCAGATGTAGGAAAGGCTCTGTGGAGTCAGAAGTGCCGAGACAGGCAGATGGCACCAGAGGGTTTGGGGGCCAGGGCGCAACTGGGCTAGCCCCTCCTCCCGGGAGTCGGGGAGGCCCGGCCTTCCTAGTGCCCAGGCCACGGCTCCGGGGAGAAACCCGCCATGGAGGGCACGCGGGAGGCCCTCTGCCTGAGGTGGCAGGTGTCACGCCAGGGCCACTGCAAGCCTGGCTCGGCTTGCCTGCTTTCTCCAAAGGAGGCTGGCCGACCAGCCGAACCTGGCACCTGGGCCAGGCCCCTTCCAAGGGGACGAGTTCCAGAGGATAGAGCCCTGGGGGCGGCTGCCAAGTCTCCTGGGGCGTGTGCTGGGCCCCCGTCAGAGGAGGAAGCATCCTGGTAAACGGTGTGCCAGGCCTGAGATCTGGAGGCCTCCCACAGCCGGGTCCCTGTCCTTCCCAGGCCCCCCGAGGGAGGACGATGGTCGGGCAGTGGCGAGCGGGGTGGGGCTGGCGCCGAGCCTGCCCTTGGATGCCCCGGGGAAGGGCGCCGGGGATGGGCTGCCCCTGGCCAGGTCTGAGGGACCGACCCAGCTCGGGGCTGTCGGGGGCAGAGAGAGAACCCCCCTCCGCCCTTTCCCTTCAGGTTCTTAGGGCTGGCCAAATCCTTCCCAAGACAGCTTGTCTGGAGAAAATCAGACCCAGCTGAAGAACATGTGTCCATGGGGGAAACCCGGGAAACTGAGTCTCCCCACACAATAGCAGAGATTCTCATCTTGCATCCTCTCCTGAGCTAATGACAAAGGTGGATGTCCCGGGTGGGTGGGCCTGTGGAATGGGAGAGGGGAGGAAGTCTATTGTCATGCAGAGGGACATGGAAAGACTTGTCTGAAGCTTATCCCCTGCACTGGGGTCAGGTCGGGAAGGGACGGCACAGAGGTGAGCAGGAACCAACCGGCCTCTCTGTGGTGGGGCTGGCCCCGGGGCAGGCGTGGGGGTGATGGCTGGAAGTGGGATGGCGCGTGAGTTGGCACCAGCCAGCGGTGGAGGCAGAGACTCAGAGGTCAGGGATCTCTCTCTCTGTCTCTGTCTCTGTCTCTCTCCCTCAGGGAGCTGAGGAGAGTAAGGTGGCGCCCCCTGCCCACCTCGCCTACCTCTCCATGGGCCCTTCTTTCTCTGGCCGCTCCGGGAGCCCTGCGGGCTTGGGTTCAAGCCCCCACACACCGCACAGGCCAAGGGCGCATGCGCGACCGCCGGGGCTTAGGGATGGCCTCGGGGGGCGGGGGGGGGTCCTCAGTGAAGGCCCCGCCCTCCCTCCAGGCTCTGACCCAGCTGCAGCTCTTCCATCGCCGCCCTTCTGGACTCGGCTTCAGCTGTCTCCCTCCCCTCCCCCACTCCCACTCAGCTTGCAGGCCGCTTCCCTGCCTTGAAAGCATTGCTCTGGCCCTGAGGGCCACAGACCTACTGGGCTTCAAGCTCAAGGCTCTGCCTGGGCCTGCTGCTTCGGCCAGGGGCTCATTATTTCCTGGAAAGACAAAGCCATGGCCTCACCCCACGCCTGCACTTTGCCACGGCAGGCAGCCCAGATGTAGGAAAGGCTCTGTGGAGTCAGAAGTGCCGAGACAGGCAGATGGCACCAGAGGGTTTGGGGGCCAGGGCGCAAGTGGGCTAGCCCCTCCTCCCGGGAGTCGGGGAGGCCCGGCCTTCCTAGTGCCCAGGCCACGGCTCCGGGGAGAAACCCGCCATGGAGGGCACGCGGGAGGCCCTCTGCCTGAGGTGGCAGGTGTCACGCCAGGGCCACTGCAAGCCTGGCTCGGATTGCCTGCTTTCTCCAAAGGAGGCTGGCCGACCAGCCGAACCTGGCACCTGGGCCAGGCCCCTTCCAAGGGGACGAGTTCCAGAGGATAGAGCCCTGGGGGCGGCTGCCAAGTCTCCTGGGGCGTTTGCTGGGCCCCCGTCAGAGGAGGAAGCAGCCTGGTAAACGGTGTGCCAGGCCTGAGAGCTGGAGGCCTCCCACAGCCGGGTCCCTGTCCTGCCCAGGCCCCCCGAGGGAGGACGATGGTCGGGCAGTGGCGAGCGGGGTGGGGCTGGCGCCGAGCCTGCCCTTGGATGCCCCGGGGAAGGGCGCCGGGGGATGGGCTGCCCCTGGCCGGGTCTGAGGGACCGACCCAGCTCGGGGCTGTCGGGGGCAGAGAGAGAACCCCCCTCCGCCCTTTCCCTTCAGGTTCTTAGGGCTGGCCAAATCCTTCCCAAGACAGCTTGTCTGGAGAAAATCAGACCCAGCTGAAGAACATGTGTCCATGGGGGAAACCCGGGAATTTGAGTCTCCACACAATAGCAGAGATTCTCATCTTGCATCCTCTCCTGAGCTAATGACAAAGGTGGATGTCCCCGGTGGGTGGGCCTGTGGAATGGGAGAGGGGAGGAAGTCTATTGTCATGCAGAGGGACATGGAAAGACTTGTCTGAAGCTTATCCCCTGCACTGGGGTCAGGTCGGGAAGGGACGGCACAGAGGTGAGCAGGAACCAACCGGCCTCTCTGTGGTGGGGCTGGCCCCGGGGCAGGCGTGGGGGTGATGGCTGGAAGTGGGATGGCGCGTGAGTTGGCACCAGCCAGCGGTGGAGGCAGAGACTCAGAGGTCAGGGATCTCTCTCTCTGTCTCTGTCTCTGTCTCTCTCCCTCAGGGAGCTGAGGAGAGTAAGGTGGCGCCCCCTGCCCACCTCGCCTACCTCTCCATGGGCCCTTCTTTCTCTGGCCGCTCCGGGAGCCCTGCGGGCTTGGGTTCAAGCCCCCACACACCGCACAGGCCAAGGGCGCATGCGCGAACGCCGGGGCCTAGGGCTGGCCTCGGGGGGCGGTGGGGGGTCCTCAGTGAAGGCCCCGCCCTCCCTCCAGGCTCTGACCCAGCTGCAGCTCTTCCATCGCCGCCCTTCTGGACTCGGCTTCAGCTGTCTCCCTCCCCTCCCCCACTCCCACTCAGCTTGCAGGCCGTTTCCCTGCCTTGAAAGCATTGCTCTGGCCCTGAGGGTCACAGACCTACTGGGCTTCAAGCTCAAGGCTCTGCCTGGGCCTGCTGCTTCGGCCAGGGGCTCATAATTTCCTGGAAAGACAAAGCCATGTCCTCACCCCACGCCTGCACTTTGCCACGGCAGGCAGCCCAGATGTAGGAAAGGCTCTGTGGAGTCAGAAGTGCCGAGACAGGCAGATGGCACCAGAGGGTTTGGGGGCCAGGGCGCAACTGGGCTAGCCTCTCCTCCCGGGAGTCGGGGAGGCCCAGCCTTCCTAGTGCCCAGGCCACGGCTCCGGGGAGAAACCCGCCATGGAGGGCACGCGGGAGGCCCTCTGCCTGAGGTGGCAGGTGTCACGCCAGGGCCACTGCAAGCCTGGCTCGGCTTGCCTGCTTTCTCCAAAGGAGGCTGGCCGACCAGCCGAAACTGGCACCTGGGCCAGGCCCCTTCCAAGGGGACGAGTTCCAGAGGATAGAGCCCTGGGGGCGGCTGCCAAGTCTCCTGGGGCGTGTGCTGGGCCCCCGTCAGAGGAGGAAGCAGCCTGGTAAACGGTGTGCCAGGCCTGAGATCTGGAGGCCTCCCACAGCCGGGTCCCTGTCCTGCCCAGGCCCCCCGAGGGAGGACGATGGTCGGGCAGTGGCGAGCGGGGTGGGGCTGGCGCCGAGCCTGCCCTTGGATGCCCCGGGGAAGGGCGCCGGGGGATGGGCTGCCCCTGGCCAGGTCTGAGGGACCGACCCAGCTCGGGGCTGTCGGGGGCAGAGAGAGAACCCCCCTCCGCCCTTTCCCTTCAGGTTCTTAGGGCTGGCCAAATCCTTCCCAAGACAGCTTGTCTGGAGAAAATCAGACCCAGCTGAAGAACATGTGTCCATGGGGGAAACCCGGGAAACTGAGTCTCCCCACACAATAGCAGAGATTCTCATCTTGCATCCTCCCTGAGCTAATGACAAAGGTGGATGTCCCGGGTGGGTGGGCCTGTGGAATGGGAGAGGGGAGGAAGTCTATTGTCATGCAGAGGGACATGGAAAGACTTGTCTGAAGCTTATCCCCTGCACTGGGGTCAGGTCGGGAAGGGACGGCACAGAGGTGAGCAGGAACCAACCGGCCTCTCTGTGGTGGGGCTGGCCCCGGGGCAGGCGTGGGGGTGATGGCTGGAAGTGGGATGGCGCGTGAGTTGGCACCAGCCAGCGGTGGAGGCAGAGACTCAGAGGTCAGGGATCTCTCTCTCTGTCTCTGTCTCTGTCTCTCTCCCTCAGGGAGCTGAGGAGAGTAAGGTGGCGCCCCCTGCCCACCTCGCCTACCTCTCCATGGGCCCTTCTTTCTCTGGCCGCTCCGGGAGCCCTCCGGGCTTGGGTTCAAGCCCCCACACACCGCACAGGCCAAGGGCACATGCGCGACCGCCGGGGCCTAGGGCTGGCCTCGGGGGGCAGGGGGGGGTCCTCAGTGAAGGCCCCGCCCTCCCTCCAGGCTCTGACCCAGCTGCAGCTCTTCCATCGCCGCCCTTCTGGACTCGGCTTCAGCTGTCTCCCTCCCCTCCCCCACTCCCACTCAGCTTGCAGGCCGCTTCCCTGCCTTGAAAGCATTGCTCTGGCCCTGAGGGCCACAGACCTACTGGGCTTCAAGCTCAAGGCTCTGCCTGGGCCTGCTGCTTCGGCCAGGGGCTCATTATTTCCTGGAAAGACAAAGCCATGGCCTCACCCCACGCCTGCACTTTGCCACGGCAGGCAGCCCAGATGTAGGAAAGGCTCTGTGGAGTCAGAAGTGCCGAGACAGGCAGATGGCACCAGAGGGTTTGGGGGCCAGGGCGCAAGTGGGCTAGCCCCTCCTCCCGGGAGTCGGGGAGGCCCGGCCTTCCTAGTGCCCAGGCCACGGCTCCGGGGAGAAACCCGCCATGGAGGGCACGCGGGAGGCCCTCTGCCTGAGGTGGCAGGTGTCACGCCAGGGCCACTGCAAGCCTGGCTCGGCTTGCCTGCTTTCTCCAAAGGAGGCTGGCCGACCAGCCGAACCTGGCACCTGGGCCAGGCCCCTTCCAAGGGGACGAGTTCCAGAGGATAGAGCCCTGGGGGCGGCTGCCAAGTCTCCTGGGGCGTTTGCTGGGCCCCCGTCAGAGGAGGAAGCAGCCTGGTAAACGGTGTGCCAGGCCTGAGAGCTGGAGGCCTCCCACAGCCGGGTCCCTGTCCTGCCCAGGCCCCCCGAGGGAGGACGATGGTCGGGCAGTGGCGAGCGGGGTGGGGCTGGCGCCGAGCCTGCCCTTGGATGCCCCGGGGAAGGGCGCCGGGGGATGGGCTGCCCCTGGCCGGGTCTGAGGGACCGACCCAGCTCGGGGCTGTCGGGGGCAGAGAGAGAACCCCCCTCCGCCCTTTCCCTTCAGGTTCTTAGGGCTGGCCAAATCCTTCCCAAGACAGCTTGTCTGGAGAAAATCAGACCCAGCTGAAGAACATGTGTCCATGGGGGAAACCCGGGAATTTGAGTCTCCACACAATAGCAGAGATTCTCATCTTGCATCCTCTCCTGAGCTAATGACAAAGGTGGATGTCCCCGGTGGGTGGGCCTGTGGAATGGGAGAGGGGAGGAAGTCTATTGTCATGCAGAGGGACATGGAAAGACTTGTCTGAAGCTTATCCCCTGCACTGGGGTCAGGTCGGGAAGGGACGGCACAGAGGTGAGCAGGAACCAACCGGCCTCTCTGTGGTGGGGCTGGCCCCGGGGCAGGCGTGGGGGTGATGGCTGGAAGTGGGATGGCGCGTGAGTTGGCACCAGCCAGCGGTGGAGGCAGAGACTCAGAGGTCAGGGATCTCTCTCTCTGTCTCTGTCTCTGTCTCTCTCCCTCAGGGAGCTGAGGAGAGTAAGGTGGCGCCCCCTGCCCACCTCGCCTACCTCTCCATGGGCCCTTCTTTCTCTGGCCGCTCCGGGAGCCCTGCGGGCTTGGGTTCAAGCCCCCACACACCGCACAGGCCAAGGGCGCATGCGCGAACGCCGGGGCCTAGGGCTGGCCTCGGGGGGCGGTGGGGGGTCCTCAGTGAAGGCCCCGCCCTCCCTCCAGGCTCTGACCCAGCTGCAGCTCTTCCATCGCCGCCCTTCTGGACTCGGCTTCAGCTGTCTCCCTCCCCTCCCCCACTCCCACTCAGCTTGCAGGCCGTTTCCCTGCCTTGAAAGCATTGCTCTGGCCCTGAGGGTCACAGACCTACTGGGCTTCAAGCTCAAGGCTCTGCCTGGGCCTGCTGCTTCGGCCAGGGGCTCATAATTTCCTGGAAAGACAAAGCCATGTCCTCACCCCACGCCTGCACTTTGCCACGGCAGGCAGCCCAGATGTAGGAAAGGCTCTGTGGAGTCAGAAGTGCCGAGACAGGCAGATGGCACCAGAGGGTTTGGGGGCCAGGGCGCAACTGGGCTAGCCTCTCCTCCCGGGAGTCGGGGAGGCCCAGCCTTCCTAGTGCCCAGGCCACGGCTCCGGGGAGAAACCCGCCATGGAGGGCACGCGGGAGGCCCTCTGCCTGAGGTGGCAGGTGTCACGCCAGGGCCACTGCAAGCCTGGCTCGGCTTGCCTGCTTTCTCCAAAGGAGGCTGGCCGACCAGCCGAAACTGGCACCTGGGCCAGGCCCCTTCCAAGGGGACGAGTTCCAGAGGATAGAGCCCTGGGGGCGGCTGCCAAGTCTCCTGGGGCGTGTGCTGGGCCCCCGTCAGAGGAGGAAGCAGCCTGGTAAACGGTGTGCCAGGCCTGAGATCTGGAGGCCTCCCACAGCCGGGTCCCTGTCCTGCCCAGGCCCCCCGAGGGAGGACGATGGTCGGGCAGTGGCGAGCGGGGTGGGGCTGGCGCCGAGCCTGCCCTTGGATGCCCCGGGGAAGGGCGCCGGGGGATGGGCTGCCCCTGGCCAGGTCTGAGGGACCGACCCAGCTCGGGGCTGTCGGGGGCAGAGAGAGAACCCCCCTCCGCCCTTTCCCTTCAGGTTCTTAGGGCTGGCCAAATCCTTCCCAAGACAGCTTGTCTGGAGAAAATCAGACCCAGCTGAAGAACATGTGTCCATGGGGGAAACCCGGGAAACTGAGTCTCCCCACACAATAGCAGAGATTCTCATCTTGCATCCTCCCTGAGCTAATGACAAAGGTGGATGTCCCGGGTGGGTGGGCCTGTGGAATGGGAGAGGGGAGGAAGTCTATTGTCATGCAGAGGGACATGGAAAGACTTGTCTGAAGCTTATCCCCTGCACTGGGGTCAGGTCTGGAAGGGACGGCACAGAGGTGAGCAGGAACCAACCGGCCTCTCTGTGGTGGGGCTGGCCCCGGGGCAGGCGTGGGGGTGATGGCTGGAAGTGGGATGGCGCGTGAGTTGGCACCAGCCAGCGGTGGAGGCAGAGACTCAGAGGTCAGGGATCTCTCTCTCTGTCTCTGTCTCTGTCTCTCTCCCTCAGGGAGCTGAGGAGAGTAAGGTGGCGCCCCCTGCCCACCTCGCCTACCTCTCCATGGGCCCTTCTTTCTCTGGCCGCTCCGGGAGCCCTCCGGGCTTGGGTTCAAGCCCCCACACACCGCACAGGCCAAGGGCACATGCGCGACCGCCGGGGCCTAGGGCTGGCCTCGGGGGGCAGGGGGGGGTCCTCAGTGAAGGCCCCGCCCTCCCTCCAGGCTCTGACCCAGCTGCAGCTCTTCCATCGCCGCCCTTCTGGACTCGGCTTCAGCTGTCTCCCTCCCCTCCCCCACTCCCACTCAGCTTGCAGGCCGCTTCCCTGCCTTGAAAGCATTGCTCTGGCCCTGAGGGCCACAGACCTACTGGGCTTCAAGCTCAAGGCTCTGCCTGGGCCTGCTGCTTCGGCCAGGGGCTCATTATTTCCTGGAAAGACAAAGCCATGGCCTCACCCCACGCCTGCACTTTGCCACGGCAGGCAGCCCAGATGTAGGAAAGGCTCTGTGGAGTCAGAAGTGCCGAGACAGGCAGATGGCACCAGAGGGTTTGGGGGCCAGGGCGCCAGTGGGCTAGCCCCTCCTCCCGGGAGTCGGGGAGGCCCGGCCTTCCTAGTGCCCAGGCCACGGCTCCGGGGAGAAACCCGCCATGGAGGTTACGCGGGAGGCCCTCTGCCTGAGGTGGCAGGTGTCACGCCAGGGCCACTGCAAGCCTGGCTCGGCTTGCCTGCTTTCTCCAAAGGAGGCTGGCCGACCAGCCGAACCTGGCACCTGGGCCAGGCCCCTTCCAAGGGGACGAGTTCCAGAGGCTAGAGCCCTGGGGGCGGCTGCCAAGTCTCCTGGGGCGTGTGCTGGGCCCCCGTCAGAGGAGGAAGCAGCCTGGTAAACGGTGTGCCAGGCCTGAGAGCTGGAGGCCTCCCACACCCGGGTCCCTGTCCTGCCCAGGCCCCCCGAGGGAGGACGATGGTCGGGCAGTGGCGAGCGGGGTGGGGCTGGCGCCGAGCCTGCCCTTGGATGCCCCGGGGTAGGGCGCCGGGGGATGGGCTGCCCCTGGCCAGGTCTGAGGGACCGACCCAGCTCGGGGCTGTCGGGGGCAGAGAGAGAACCCCCCTCCGCCCTTTCCCTTCAGGTTCTTAGGGCTGGCCAAATCCTTCCCAAGACAGCTTGTCTGGAGAAAATCAGACCCAGCTGAAGAACATGTGTCCATGGGGGAAACCCGGGAATTTGAGTCTCCCCACACAATAGCAGAGATTCTCATCTTGCATCCTCTCCTGAGCTAATGACAAAGGTGGATGTCCCGGGTGGGTGGGCCTGTGGAATGGGAGAGGGGAGTAAGTCTATTGTCATGCAGAGGGACATGGAAAGACTTGTCTGAAGCTTATCCCCTGCACTGGGGTCAGGTCGGGAAGGGACGGCACAGAGGTGAGCAGGAACCAACCGGCCTCTCTGTGGTGGGGCTGGCCCCGGGGCAGGCGTGGGGGTGATGGCTGGAAGTGGGATGGCGCGTGAGTTGGCACCAGCCAGCGGTGGAGGCAGAGACTCAGAGGTCAGGGATCTCTCTCTCTGTCTCTGTCTCTCTCCCTCAGGGAGCTGAGGAGAGTAAGGTGGCGCCCCCTGCCCACCTCGCCTACCTCTCCATGGGCCCTTCTTTCTCTGGCCGCTCCGGGAGCCCTGCGGGCTTGGGTTCAAGCCCCCACACACCGCACAGGCCAAGGGCGCATGCGCGACCGCCGGGGCCTAGGGCTGGCCTCGGGGGGCGGGGGGGGGGTCCTCAGTGAAGGCCCCGCCCTCCCTCCAGGCTCTGACCCAGCTGCAGCTCGTCCATCGCCGCCCTTCTGGACTGGGCTTCAGCTGTCTCCCTCCCCTCCCCCACTCCCACTCAGCTTGCAGGCCGCTTCCCTGCCTTGAAAGCATTGCTCTGGCCCTGAGGGTCACAGACCTACTGGGCTTCAAGCTCAAGGCTCTGCCTGGGCCTGCTGCTTCGGCCAGGGGCTCATTATTTCCTGGAAAGACAAAGCCATGGCCTCACCCCACGCCTGCACTTTGCCACGGCAGGCAGCCCAGATGTAGGAAAGGCTCTGTGGAGTCAGAAGTGCCGAGACAGGCAGATGGCACCAGAGGGTTTGGGGGCCAGGGCGCAACTGGGCTAGCCCCTCCTCCCGGGAGTCGGGGAGGCCCGGCCTTCCTAGTGCCCAGGCCACGGCTCCGGGGAGAAACCCGCCATGGAGGGCACGCGGGAGGCCCTCTGCCTGAGGTGGCAGGTGTCACGCCAGGGCCACTGCAAGCCTGGCTCGGCTTGCCTGCTTTCTCCAAAGGAGGCTGGCCGACCAGCCGAACCTGGCACCTGGGCCAGGCCCCTTCCAAGGGGACGAGTTCCAGAGGATAGAGCCCTAGGGGCGGCTGCCAAGTCTCCTGGGGCGTGTGCTGGGCCCCCGTCAGAGGAGGAAGCAGCCTGGTAAACGGTGTGCCAGGCCTGAGATCTGGAGGCCTCCCACAGCCGGGTCCCTGTCCTGCCCAGGCCCCCCGAGGGAGGACGATGGTCGGGCAGTGGCGAGCGGGGTGGGGCTGGCGCCGAGCCTGCCCTTGGATGCCCCGGGGAAGGGCGCCGGGGGATGGGCTGCCCCTGGCCAGGTCTGAGGGACCGACCCAGCTCGGGGCTGTCGGGGGCAGAGAGAGAACCCCCCTCCGCCCTTTCCCTTCAGGTTCTTAGGGCTGGCCAAATCCTTCCCAAGACAGCTTGTCTGGAGAAAATCAGACCCAGCTGAAGAACATGTGTCCATGGGGGAAACCCGGGAAACTGAGTCTCCCCACACAATAGCAGAGATTCTCATCTTGCATCCTCCCTGAGCTAATGACAAAGGTGGATGTCCCGGGTGGGTGGGCCTGTGGAATGGGAGAGGGGAGGAAGTCTATTGTCATGCAGAGGGACATGGAAAGACTTGTCTGAAGCTTATCCCCTGCACTGGGGTCAGGTCGGGAAGGGACGGCACAGAGGTGAGCAGGAACCAACCGGCCTCTCTGTGGTGGGGCTGGCCCCGGGGCAGGCGTGGGGGTGATGGCTGGAAGTGGGATGGCGCGTGAGTTGGCACCAGCCAGCGGTGGAGGCAGAGACTCAGAGGTCAGGGATCTCTCTCTCTGTCTCTGTCTCTGTCTCTCTCCCTCAGGGAGCTGAGGAGAGTAAGGTGGCGCCCCCTGCCCACCTCGCCTACCTCTCCATGGGCCCTTCTTTCTCTGGCCGCTCCGGGAGCCCTGCGGGCTTGGGTTCAAGCCCCCACACACCGCACAGGCCAAGGGCGCATGCGCGACCGCCGGGGCCTAGGGCTGGCCTCGGGGGGCGGGGGGGGGGTCCTCAGTGAAGGCCCCGCCCTCCCTCCAGGCTCTGACCCAGCTGCAGCTCGTCCATCGCCGCCCTTCTGGACTGGGCTTCAGCTGTCTCCCTCCCCTCCCCCACTCCCACTCAGCTTGCAGGCCGCTTCCCTGCCTTGAAAGCATTGCTCTGGCCCTGAGGGTCACAGACCTACTGGGCTTCAAGCTCAAGGCTCTGCCTGGGCCTGCTGCTTCGGCCAGGGGCTCATTATTTCCTGGAAAGACAAAGCCATGGCCTCACCCCACGCCTGCACTTTGCCACGGCAGGCAGCCCAGATGTAGGAAAGGCTCTGTGGAGTCAGAAGTGCCGAGACAGGCAGATGGCACCAGAGGGTTTGGGGGCCAGGGCGCAACTGGGCTAGCCCCTCCTCCCGGGAGTCGGGGAGGCCCGGCCTTCCTAGTGCCCAGGCCACGGCTCCGGGGAGAAACCCGCCATGGAGGGCACGCGGGAGGCCCTCTGCCTGAGGTGGCAGGTGTCACGCCAGGGCCACTGCAAGCCTGGCTCGGCTTGCCTGCTTTCTCCAAAGGAGGCTGGCCGACCAGCCGAACCTGGCACCTGGGCCAGGCCCCTTCCAAGGGGACGAGTTCCAGAGGCTAGAGCCCTAGGGGCGGCTGCCAAGTCTCCTGGGGCGTGTGCTGGGCCCCCGTCAGAGGAGGAAGCAGCCTGGTAAACGGTGTGCCAGGCCTGAGATCTGGAGGCCTCCCACAGCCGGGTCCCTGTCCTGCCCAGGCCCCCCGAGGGAGGACGATGGTCGGGCAGTGGCGAGCGGGGTGGGGCTGGCGCCGAGCCTGCCCTTGGATGCCCCGGGGAAGGGCGCCGGGGGATGGGCTGCCCCTGGCCAGGTCTGAGGGACCGACCCAGCTCGGGGCTGTCGGGGGCAGAGAGAGAACCCCCCTCCGCCCTTTCCCTTCAGGTTCTTAGGGCTGGCCAAATCCTTCCCAAGACAGCTTGTCTGGAGAAAATCAGACCCAGCTGAAGAACATGTGTCCATGGGGGAAACCCGGGAAACTGAGTCTCCCCACACAATAGCAGAGATTCTCATCTTGCATCCTCCCTGAGCTAATGACAAAGGTGGATGTCCCGGGTGGGTGGGCCTGTGGAATGGGAGAGGGGAGGAAGTCTATTGTCATGCAGAGGGACATGGAAAGACTTGTCTGAAGCTTATCCCCTGCACTGGGGTCAGGTCGGGAAGGGACGGCACAGAGGTGAGCAGGAACCAACCGGCCTCTCTGTGGTGGGGCTGGCCCCGGGGCAGGCGTGGGGGTGATGGCTGGAAGTGGGATGGCGCGTGAGTTGGCACCAGCCAGCGGTGGAGGCAGAGACTCAGAGGTCAGGGATCTCTCTCTCTGTCTCTGTCTCTGTCTCTCTCCCTCAGGGAGCTGAGGAGAGTAAGGTGGCGCCCCCTGCCCACCTCGCCTACCTCTCCATGGGCCCTTCTTTCTCTG
Organism: Diceros bicornis minor; assembly: GCF_020826845.1. NCBI lineage: Eukaryota > Metazoa > Chordata > Mammalia > Perissodactyla > Rhinocerotidae > Diceros > Diceros bicornis. The sequence continues at coordinate 134,978 of NW_026691223.1, read as the reverse complement.
GCCGCTCCGGGAGCCCTGCGGGCTTGGGTTCAAGCCCCCACACACCGCACAGGCCAAGGGCGCATGCGCGACCGCCGGGGCCTAGGGCTGGCCTCGGGGGGCGGGGGGGTCCTCAGTGAAGGCCCCGCCCTCCCTCCAGGCTCTGACCCAGCTGCAGCTCTTCCATCGCCGCCCTTCTGGACTCGGCTTCAGCTGTCTCCCTCCCCTTCCCCACTCCCACTCAGCTTGCAGGCCGCTTCCCTGCCTTGAAAGCATTGCTCTGGCCCTGAGGGCCACAGACCTACTGGGCTTCAAGCTCAAGGCTCTGCCTGGGCCTGCTGCTTCGGCCAGGGGCTCATTATTTCCTGGAAAGACAAAGCCATGGCCTCACCCCACGCCTGCACTTTGCCACGGCAGGCAGCCCAGATGTAGGAAAGGCTCTGTGGAGTCAGAAGTGCCGAGACAGGCAGATGGCACCAGAGGGTTTGGGGGCCAGGGCGCAACTGGGCTAGCCCCTCCTCCCGGGAGTCGGTGAGGCCCGGCCTTCCTAGTGCCCAGGCCACGGTTCCGGGGAGAAACCCGCCATGGAGGGCACGCGGGAGGCCCTCTGCCTGAGGTGGCAGGTGTCACGCCAGGGCCACTGCAAGCCTGGCTCGGCTTGCCTGCTTTCTCCAAAGGAGGCTGGCCGACCAGCCGAACCTGGCACCTGGGCCAGGCCCCTTCCAAGGGGACGAGTTCCAGAGGATAGAGCCCTGGGGGCGGCTGCCAAGTCTCCTGGGGCGTGTGCTGGGCCCCCGTCAGAGGAGGAAGCAGCCTGGTAAACGGTGTGTCAGGCCTGAGATCTGGAGGCCTCCCACAGCCGGGTCCCTGTCCTGCCCAGGCCCCCCGAGGGAGGACGATGGTCGGGCAGTGGCGAGCGGGGTGGGGCTGGCGCCGAGCCTGCCCTTGGATGCCCCGGGGAAGGGCGCCGGGGGATGGGCTGCCCCTGGCCAGGTCTGAGGGACCGACCCAGCTCAGGGCTGTCGGGGGCAGAGAGAGAACCCCCCTCCGCCCTTTCCCTTCAGGTTCTTAGGGCTGGCCAAATCCTTCCCAAGACAGCTTGTCTGGAGAAAATCAGACCCAGCTGAAGAACATGTGTCCATGGGGGAAACTCGGGAAACTGAGTCTCCCCACACCATAGCAGAGATTCTCATCGTGCAGCCTCTCCTGAGCTAATGACAAAGGTGGATGTCCCGGGTGGGTGGGCCTGTGGAATGGGAGAGGGGAGGAAGTCTATTGTCATGCAGAGGGACATGGAAAGACTTGTCTGAAGCTTATCCCCTGCACTGGGGTCAGGTCGGGAAGGGACGGCACAGAGGTGAGCAGGAACCAACCGGCCTCTCTGTGGTGGGGCTGGCCCCGGGGCAGGCGTGGGAGTGATGGCTGGAAGTGGGATGGCGCGTGAGTTGGCACCAGCCAGCGGTGGAGGCAGAGACTCAGAGGTCAGGGATCTCTCTCTCTGTCTCTGTCTCTCTCCCTCAGGGAGCTGAGGAGAGTAAGGTGGCGCCCCCTGCCCACCTCGCCTACCTCTCCATGGGCCCTTCTTTCTCTGGCCGCTCCGGGAGCCCTGCGGGCTTGGGTTCAAGCCCCCACACACCGCACAGGCCAAGGGCGCATACGCGACCGCCGGGGCCTAGGGCTGGCCTCGGGGGGCGGGGGGGTCCTCAGTGAAGGCCCCGCCCTCCCTCCAGGCTCTGACCCAGCTGCAGCTCTTCCATCGCCGCCCTTCTGGACTCGGCTTCAGCTGTCTCCCTCCCCTCCCCCACTCCCACTCAGCTTGCAGGCCGCTTCCCTGCCTTGAAAGCATTGCTCTGGCCCTGAGGGCCACAGACCTACTGGGCTTCAAGCTCAAGGCTCTGCCTGGGCCTGCTGCTTCGGCCAGGGGCTCATTATTTCCTGGAAAGACAAAGCCATGGCCTCACCCCACGCCTGCACTTTGCCACGGCAGGCAGCCCAGATGTAGGAAAGGCTCTGTGGAGTCAGAAGTGCCGAGACAGGCAGATGGCACCAGAGGGTTTGGGGGCCAGGGCGCAACTGGGCTAGCCCCTCCTCCCGGGAGTCGGGGAGGCCCGGCCTTCCTAGTGCCCAGGCCACGGCTCCGGGGAGAAACCCGCCATGGAGGGCACGCGGGAGGCCCTCTGCCTGAGGTGGCAGGTGTCACGCCAGGGCCACTGCAAGCCTGGCTCGGCTTGCCTGCTTTCTCCAAAGGAGGCTGGCCGACCAGCCGAACCTGGCACCTGGGCCAGGCCCCTTCCAAGGGGACGAGTTGCAGAGGATAGAGCCCTGGGGGCGGCTGCCAAGTCTCCTGGGGCGTGTGCTGGGCCCCCGTCAGAGGAGGAAGCAGCCTGGTAAACCGTGTGCCAGGCCTGAGAGCTGGAGGCCTCCCACACCCGGGTCCCTGTCCTGCCCAGGCCCCCCGAGGGAGGACGATGGTCGGGCAGTGGCGAGCGGGGTGGGGCTGGCGCCGAGCCTGCCCTTGGATGCCCCGGGGAAGGGCGCCGGGGGATGGGCTGCCCCTGGCCAGGTCTGAGGGACCGACCCAGCTCGGGGCTGTCGGGGGCAGAGAGAGAACCCCCCTCCGCCCTTTCCCTTCAGGTTCTTAGGGCTGGCCAAATCCTTCCCAAGACAGCTTGTCTGGAGAAAATCAGACCCAGCTGAAGAACATGTGTCCATGGGGGAAACCCGGGAAACTGAGTCTCCCCACACAATAGCAGAGATTCTCATCTTGCATCCTCTCCTGAGCTAATGACAAAGGTGGATGTCCCGGGTGGGCCTGTGGAATGGGAGAGGGGAGGAAGTCTATTGTCATGCAGAGGGACATGGAAAGACTTGTCTGAAGCTTATCCCCTGCACTGGGGTCAGGTCGGGAAGGGACGGCACAGAGGTGAGCAGGAACCAACCGGCCTCTCTGTGGTGGGGCTGGCCCCGGGGCAGGCGTGGGGGTGATGGCTGGAAGTGGGATGGCGCGTGAGTTGGCACCAGCCAGCGGTGGAGGCAGAGACTCAGAGGTCAGGGATCTCTCTCTCTGTCTCTGTCTCTGTCTCTCTCCCTCAGGGAGCTGAGGAGAGTAAGGTGGCGCCCCCTGCCCACCTCGCCTACCTCTCCATGGGCCCTTCTTTCTCTGGCCGCTCCGGGAGCCCTGCGGGCTTGGGTTCAAGCCCCCACACACCGCACAGGCCAAGGGCGCATGCGCGACCGCCGGGGCCTAGGGCTGGCCTCGGGGGGCGGGGGGGTCCTCAGTGAAGGCCCCGCCCTCCCTCCAGGCTCTGACCCAGCTGCAGCTCTTCCATCGCCGCCGTTCTGGCCTTGGCTTCAGCTGTCTCCCTCCCCTCCCCCACTCCCACTCAGCTTGCAGGCCGCTTCCCTGCCTTGAAAGCATTGCTCTGGCCCTGAGGGCCACAGACCTACTGGGCTTCAAGCTCAAGGCTCTGCCTGGGCCTGCTGCTTCGGCCAGGGGCTCATTTTTTCCTGGAAAGACAAAGCCTTGGCCTCACCCCACGCCTGCACTTTGCCACGGCAGGCAGCCCAGATGTAGGAAAGGCTCTGTGGAGTCAGAAGTGCCGAGACAGGAGATGGCACCAGAGGGTTTGGGGGCCAGGGCGCAACTGGGCTAGCCCCTCCTCCAGGGAGTCGGGGATGCCCGGCCTTCCTAGTGCCCAGGCCACGGCTCCGGGGAGAAACCCGCCATGGAGGGCACGCGGGAGGCCCTCTGCCTGAGGTGGCAGGTGTCACGCCAGGGCCACTGCAAGCCTGGCTCGGCTTGCCTGCTTTCTCCAAAGAAGGCTGGCAGACCAGCCGAAACTGGCACCTGGGCCAGGCCCCTTCCAAGGGGACGAGTTGCAGAGGATAGAGCCCTGGGGGCGGCTGCCAAGTCTCCTGGGGCGTGTGCTGGGCCCCCGTCAGAGGAGGAAGCAGCCTGGTAAACGGTGTGCCAGGCCTGAGATCTGGAGGCCTCCCACAGCCGGGTCCCTGTCCTGCCCAGGCCCCCCGAGGGAGGACGATGGTCGGGCAGTGGCGAGCGGGGTGGGGCTGGCGCCGAGCCTGCCCTTGGATGCCCCGGGGAAGGGCGCCGAGGGATGGGCTGCCCCTGGCCAGGTCTGAGGGACCGACCCAGCTCGGGGCTGTCGGGGGCAGAGAGAGAACCCCCCTCCGCCCTTTCCCTTCAGGTTCTTAGGGCTGGCCAAATCCTTCCCAAGACAGCTTGTCTGGAGAAAATCAGACCCAGCTGAAGAACATGTGTCCATGGGGGAAACCCGGGAAACTGAGTCTCCCCACACAATAGCAGAGATTCTCATCTTGCATCCTCTCCTGAGCTAATGACAAAGGTGGATGTCCCGGGTGGGTGGGCCTGTGGAATGGGAGAGGGGAGGAAGTCTATTGTCATGCAGAGGGACATGGAAAGACTTGTCTGAAGCTTATCCCCTGCACTGGGGTCAGGTCGGGAAGGGACGGCACAGAGGTGAGCAGGAACCAACCGGCCTCTCTGTGGTGGGGCTGGCCCCGGGGCAGGCGTGGGGGTGATGGCTGGAAGTGGGATGGCGCGTGAGTTGGCACCAGCCAGCGGTGGAGGCAGAGACTCAGAGGTCAGGGATCTCTCTCTCTGTCTCTGTCTCTGTCTCTCTCCCTCAGGGAGCTGAGGAGAGTAAGGTGGCGCCCCCTGCCCACCTCGCCTACCTCTCCATGGGCCCTTCTTTCTCTGGCCGCTCCGGGAGCCCTGCGGGCTTGGGTTCAAGCCCCCACACACCGCACAGGCCAAGGGCGCATGCGCGACCGCCGGGGCCTAGGGCTGGCCTCGGGGGGCGGGGGGGTCCTCAGTGAAGGCCCCGCCCTCCCTCCAGGCTCTGACCCAGCTGCAGCTCTTCCATCGCCGCCCTTCTGGACTCGGCTTCAGCTGTCTCCCTCCCCTCCCCCACTCCCACTCAGCTTGCAGGCCGCTTCCCTGCCTTGAAAGCATGGCTCTGGCCCTGAGGGCCACAGACCTACTGGGCTTCAAGCTCAAGGCTCTGCCTGGGCCTGCTGCTTCGGCCAGGGGCTCATTTTTTCCTGGAAAGACAAAGCCTTGGCCTCACCCCACGCCTGCACTTTGCCACGGCAGGCAGCCCCGATGTAGGAAAGGCTCTGTGGAGTCAGAAGTGCCGAGACAGGCAGATGGCACCAGAGGGTTTGGGGGCCAGGGCGCATCTGGGCTAGCCCCTCCTCCCGGGAGTCGGGGAGGCCCGGCCTTCCTAGTGCCCAGGCCACGGCTCCGGGGAGAAACCCGCCATGGAGGGCCCGCGGGAGGCCCTCTGCCTGAGGTGGCAGGTGTCACGCCAGGGCCACTGCAAGCCTGGCTCGGCTTGCCTGCTTTCTCCAAAGGAGGCTGGCCGACCAGCCGAACCTGGCACCTGGGCCAGGCCCCTTCCAAGGGGACGAGTTCCAGAGGATAGAGCCCTGGGGGCGGCTGCCAAGTCTCCTGGGGCGTGTGCTGGGCCCCCGTCAGAGGAGGAAGCAGCCTGGTAAACGGTGTGCCAGGCCTGAGATCTGGAGGCCTCCCACAGCCGGGTCCCTGTCCTGCCCAGGCCCCCCGAGGGAGGACGATGGTCGGGCAGTGGCGAGCGGGGTGGGGCTGGCGCCGAGCCTGCCCTTGGATGCCCCGGGGAAGGGCGCCGGGGGATGGGCTGCCCCTGGCCAGGTCTGAGGGACCGACCCAGCTCGGGGCTGTCGGGGGCAGAGAGAGAACCCCCCTCCGCCCTTTCCCTTCAGGTTCTTAGGGCTGGCCAAATCCTTCCCAAGACAGCTTGTCTGGAGAAAATCAGACCCAGCTGAAGAACATGTGTCCATGGGGGAAACCCGGGAAACTGAGTCTCCCCACACAATAGCAGAGATTCTCATCTTGCATCCTCTCCTGAGCTAATGACAAAGGTGGATGTCCCGGGTGGGTGGGCCTGTGGAATGGGAGAGGGGAGGAAGTCTATTGTCATGCAGAGGGACATGGAAAGACTTGTCTGAAGCTTATCCCCTGCACTGGGGTCAGGTCTGGAAGGGACGGCACAGAGGTGAGCAGGAACCAACCGGCCTCTCTGTGGTGGGGCTGGCCCCGGGGCAGGCGAGGGGGTGATGGCTGGAAGTGGGATGGCGCGTGAGTTGGCACCAGCCAGCGGTGGAGGCAGAGACTCAGAGGTCAGGGATCTCTCTCTCTGTCTCTGTCTCTGTCTCTCTCCCTCAGGGAGCTGAGGAGAGTAAGGTGGCGCCCCCTGCCCACCTCGCCTACCTCTCCATGGGCCCTTCTTTCTCTGGCCGCTCCGGGAGCCCTGCGGGCTTGGGATCAACCCCCCACACACCGCACAGGCCAAGGGCGCATGCGTGACCGCCGGGGCCTAGGGCTGGCCTCGGGGGGCCGGGGGTCCTCAGTGAAGGCCCCGCCCTCCCTCCTGGCTCTGACCCAGCTGCAGCTCTTCCATCGCCGCCCTTCTGGACTCGGCTTCAGCTGTCTCCCTCCCCTCCCCCACTCCCACTCAGCTTGCAGGCCGCTTCCCTGCCTTGAAAGCATTGCTCTGGCCCTGAGGGTCACAGACCTACTGGGCTTCAAGCTCAAGGCTCTGCCTGGGCCTGCTGCTTCGGCCAGGGGCTCATTATTTCCTGGAAAGACAAAGCCATGGCCTCACCCCACGCCTGCACTTTGCCACGGCAGGCAGCCCAGATGTAGGAAAGGCTCTGTGGAGTCAGAAGTGCCGAGACAGGCAGATGGCACCAGAGGGTTTGGGGGCCAGGGCGCAACTGGGCTAGCCCCTCCTCCCGGGAGTCGGGGAGGCCCGGCCTTCCTAGTGCCCAGGCCACGGCTCCGGGGAGAAACCCGCCATGGAGGGCACGCGGGAGGCCCTCTGCCTGAGGTGGCAGGTGTCACGCCAGGGCCACTGCAAGCCTGGCTCGGCTTGCCTGCTTTCTCCAAAGGAGGCTGGCCGACCAGCCGAACCTGGCACCTGGGCCAGGCCCCTTCCAAGGGGACGAGTTCCAGAGGATAGAGCCCTGGGGGCGGCTGCCAAGTCTCCTGGGGCGTGTGCTGGGCCCCCGTCAGAGGAGGAAGCAGCCTGGTAAACGGTGTGCCAGGCCTGAGATCTGGAGGCCTCCCACAGCCGGGTCCCTGTCCTGCCCAGGCCCCCCGAGGGAGGACGATGGTCGGGCAGTGGCGAGCGGGGTGGGGCTGGCGCCGAGCCTGCCCTTGGATGCCCCGGGGAAGGGCGCCGGGGGATGGGCTGCCCCTGGCCAGGTCTGAGGGACCGACCCAGCTCGGGGCTGTCGGGGGCAGAGAGAGAACCCCCCTCCGCCCTTTCCCTTCAGGTTCTTAGGGCTGGCCAAATCCTTCCCAAGACAGCTTGTCTGGAGAAAATCAGACCCAGCTGAAGAACATGTGTCCATGGGGGAAACCCGGGAAACTGAGTCTCCCCACACAATAGCAGAGATTCTCATCTTGCATCCTCTCCTGAGCTAATGACAAAGGTGGATGTCCCGGGTGGGTGGGCCTGTGGAATGGGAGAGGGGAGGAAGTCTATTGTCATGCAGAGGGACATGGAAAGACTTGTCTGAAGCTTATCCCCTGCACTGGGGTCAGGTCGGGAAGGGACGGCACAGAGGTGAGCAGGAACCAACCGGCCTCTCTGTGGTGGGGCTGGCCCCGGGGCAGGCGTGGGGGTGATGGCTGGAAGTGGGATGGCGCGTGAGTTGGCACCAGCCAGCGGTGGAGGCAGAGACTCAGAGGTCAGGGATCTCTCTCTCTGTCTCTGTCTCTCTCTCTCTCCCTCAGGGAGCTGAGGAGAGTAAGGTGGCGCCCCCTGCCCACCTCGCCTACCTCTCCATGGGCCCTTCTTTCTCTGGCCGCTCCGGGAGCCCTGCGGGCTTGGGTTCAAGCCCCCACACACCGCACAGGCCAAGGGCGCATGCGCGACCGCCGGGGCCTAGGGCTGGCCTCGGGGGGCAGGGGGGTCCTCAGTGAAGGCCCCGCCCTCCCTCCAGGCTCTGACCCAGCTGCAGCTCTTCCATCGCCGCCCTTCTGGACTCGGCTTCAGCTGTCTCCCTCCCCTCCCCCACTCCCACTCAGCTTGCAGGCCGCTTCCCTGCCTTGAAAGCATTGCTCTGGCCCTGAGGGCCACAGACCTACTGGGCTTCAAGCTCAAGGCTCTGCCTGGGCCTGCTGCTTCGGCCAGGGGCTCATTTTTTCCTGGAAAGACAAAGCCATGGCCTCACCCCACGCCTGCACTTTGCCACGGCAGGCAGCCCAGATGTAGGAAAGGCTCTGTGGAGTCAGAAGTGCCGAGACAGGCAGATGGCACCAGAGGGTTTGGGGGCCAGGGCGCAACTGGGCTAGCCCCTCCTCCCGGGAGTCGGGGAGGCCCGGCCTTCCTAGTGCCCAGGCCACGGCTCCGGGGAGAAACCCGCCATGGAGGGCACGCGGGAGGCCCTCTGCCTGAGGTGGCAGGTGTCACGCCAGGGCCACTGCAAACCTGGCTCGGCTTGCCTGCTTTCTCCAAAGGAGGCTGGCAGACCAGCCGAAACTGGCACCTGGCCAGGCCCCTTCCAAGGGGACCAGTTCCAGAGGCTAGAGCCCTGGGGGCGGCTGCCAAGTCTCCTGGGGCGTGTGCTGGGCCCCCGTCAGAGGAGGAAGCAGCCTGGTAAACGGTGTGCCAGGCCTGAGATCTGGAGGCCTCCCACAGCCGGGTCCCTGTCCTGCCCAGGCCCCCCGAGGGAGGACGATGGTCGGGCAGTGGCGAGCGGGGTGGGGCTGGCGCCGAGCCTGCCCTTGGATGCCCCGGGGAAGGGCGCCGGGGGATGGGCTGCCCCTGGCCAGGTCTGAGGGACCGACCCAGCTCGGGGCTGTCGGGGGCAGAGAGAGAACCCCCCTCCGCCCTTTCCCTTCAGGTTCTTAGGGCTGGCCAAATCCTTCCCAAGACAGCTTGTCTGGAGAAAATCAGACCCAGCTGAAGAACATGTGTCCATGGGGGAAACCCGGGAAACTGAGTCTCCCCACACAATAGCAGAGATTCTCATCTTGCATCCTCTCCTGAGCTAATGACAAAGGTGGATGTCCCGGGTGGGTGGGCCTGTGGAATGGGAGAGGGGAGGAAGTCTATTGTCATGCAGAGGGACATGGAAAGACTTGTCTGAAGCTTATCCCCTGCACTGGGGTCAGGTCTGGAAGGGACGGCACAGAGGTGAGCAGGAACCAACCGGCCTCTCTGTGGTGGGGCTGGCCCCGGGGCAGGCGAGGGGGTGATGGCTGGAAGTGGGATGGCGCGTGAGTTGGCACCAGCCAGCGGTGGAGGCAGAGACTCAGAGGTCAGGGATCTCTCTCTCTGTCTCTGTCTCTGTCTCTCTCCCTCAGGGAGCTGAGGAGAGTAAGGTGGCGCCCCCTGCCCACCTCGCCTACCTCTCCATGGGCCCTTCTTTCTCTGGCCGCTCCGGGAGCCCTGCGGGCTTGGGATCAACCCCCCACACACCGCACAGGCCAAGGGCGCATGCGTGACCGCCGGGGCCTAGGGCTGGCCTCGGGGGGCCGGGGGTCCTCAGTGAAGGCCCTGCCCTCCCTCCTGGCTCTGACCCAGCTGCAGCTCTTCCATCGCCGCCCTTCTGGACTCGGCTTCAGCTGTCTCCCTCCCCTCCCCCACTCCCACTCAGCTTGCAGGCCGCTTCCCTGCCTTGAAAGCATTGCTCTGGCCCTGAGGGTCACAGACCTACTGGGCTTCAAGCTCAAGGCTCTGCCTGGGCCTGCTGCTTCGGCCAGGGGCTCATTATTTCCTGGAAAGACAAAGCCATGGCCTCACCCCACGCCTGCACTTTGCCACGGCAGGCAGCCCAGATGTAGGAAAGGCTCTGTGGAGTCAGAAGTGCCGAGACAGGCAGATGGCACCAGAGGGTTTGGGGGCCAGGGCGCAACTGGGCTAGCCCCTCCTCCCGGGAGTCGGGGAGGCCCGGCCTTCCTAGTGCCCAGGCCACGGCTCCGGGGAGAAACCCGCCATGGAGGGCACGCGGGAGGCCCTCTGCCTGAGGTGGCAGGTGTCACGCCAGGGCCACTGCAAGCCTGGCTCGGCTTGCCTGCTTTCTCCAAAGGAGGCTGGCCGACCAGCCGAACCTGGCACCTGGGCCAGGCCCCTTCCAAGGGGACGAGTTCCAGAGGATAGAGCCCTGGGGGCGGCTGCCAAGTCTCCTGGGGCGTGTGCTGGGCCCCCGTCAGAGGAGGAAGCAGCCTGGTAAACGGTGTGCCAGGCCTGAGATCTGGAGGCCTCCCACAGCCGGGTCCCTGTCCTGCCCAGGCCCCCCGAGGGAGGACGATGGTCGGGCAGTGGCGAGCGGGGTGGGGCTGGCGCCGAGCCTGCCCTTGGATGCCCCGGGGAAGGGCGCCGGGGGATGGGCTGCCCCTGGCCAGGTCTGAGGGACCGACCCAGCTCGGGGCTGTCGGGGGCAGAGAGAGAACCCCCCTCCGCCCTTTCCCTTCAGGTTCTTAGGGCTGGCCAAATCCTTCCCAAGACAGCTTGTCTGGAGAAAATCAGACCCAGCTGAAGAACATGTGTCCATGGGGGAAACCCGGGAAACTGAGTCTCCCCACACAATAGCAGAGATTCTCATCTTGCATCCTCTCCTGAGCTAATGACAAAGGTGGATGTCCCGGGTGGGTGGGCCTGTGGAATGGGAGAGGGGAGGAAGTCTATTGTCATGCAGAGGGACATGGAAAGACTTGTCTGAAGCTTATCCCCTGCACTGGGGTCAGGTCGGGAAGGGACGGCACAGAGGTGAGCAGGAACCAACCGGCCTCTCTGTGGTGGGGCTGGCCCCGGGGCAGGCGTGGGGGTGATGGCTGGAAGTGGGATGGCGCGTGAGTTGGCACCAGCCAGCGGTGGAGGCAGAGACTCAGAGGTCAGGGATCTCTCTCTCTGTCTCTGTCTCTCTCTCTCTCCCTCAGGGAGCTGAGGAGAGTAAGGTGGCGCCCCCTGCCCACCTCGCCTACCTCTCCATGGGCCCTTCTTTCTCTGGCCGCTCCGGGAGCCCTGCGGGCTTGGGTTCAAGCCCCCACACACCGCACAGGCCAAGGGCGCATGCGCGACCGCCGGGGCCTAGGGCTGGCCTCGGGGGGCGGGGGGGTCCTCAGTGAAGGCCCCGCCCTCCCTCCAGGCTCTGACCCAGCTGCAGCTCTTCCATCGCCGCCCTTCTGGCCTCGGCTTCAGCTGTCTCCCTCCCCTCCCCCACTCCCACTCAGCTTGCAGGCCGCTTCCCTGCCTTGAAAGCATGGCTCTGGCCCTGAGGGCCACAGACCTACTGGGCTTCAAGCTCAAGGCTCTGCCTGGGCCTGCTGCTTCGGCCAGGGGCTCATTTTTTCCTGGAAAGACAAAGCCTTGGCCTCACCCCACGCCTGCACTTTGCCACGGCAGGCAGCCCAGATGTAGGAAAGGCTCTGTGGAGTCAGAAGTGCCGAGACAGGCAGATGGCACCAGAGGGTTTGGGGGCCAGGGCGCAACTGGGCTAGCCCCTCCTCCCGGGAGTCGGGGAGGCCCGGCCTTCCTAGTGCCCAGGCCACGGCTCCGGGGAGAAACCCGCCATGGAGGGCACGCGGGAGGCCCTCTGCCTGAGGTGGCAGGTGTCACGCCAGGGCCACTGCAAGCCTGGCTCGGCTTGCCTGCTTTCTCCAAAGGAGGCTGGCCGACCAGCCGAACCTGGCACCTGGGCCAGGCCCCTTCCAAGGGGACGAGTTCCAGAGGATAGAGCCCTGGGGGCGGCTGCCAAGTCTCCTGGGGCGTGTGCTGGGCCCCCGTCAGAGGAGGAAGCAGCCTGGTAAACGGTGTGCCAGGCCTGAGATCTGGAGGCCTCCCACAGCCGGGTCCCTGTCCTGCCCAGGCCCCCCGAGGGAGGACGATGGTCGGGCAGTGGCGAGCGGGGTGGGGCTGGCGCCGAGCCTGCCCTGGATGCCCCGGGGAAGGGCGCCGGGGGATGGGCTGCCCCTGGCCAGGTCTGAGGGACCGACCCAGCTCGGGGCTGTCGGGGGCAGAGAGAGAACCCCCCTCCGCCCTTTCCCTTCAGGTTCTTAGGGCTGGCCAAATCCTTCCCAAGACAGCTTGTCTGGAGAAAATCAGACCCAGCTGAAGAACATGTGTCCATGGGGGAAACCCGGGAAACTGAGTCTCCCCACACAATAGCAGAGATTCTCATCTTGCATCCTCTCCTGAGCTAATGACAAAGGTGGATGTCCCGGGTGGGCCTGTGGAATGGGAGAGGGGAGGAAGTCTATTGTCATGCAGAGGGACATGGAAAGACTTGTCTGAAGCTTATCCCCTGCACTGGGGTCAGGTCGGGAAGGGACGGCACAGAGGTGAGCAGGAACCAACCGGCCTCTCTGTGGTGGGGCTGGCCCCGGGGCAGGCGTGGGGGTGATGGCTGGAAGTGGGATGGCGCGTGAGTTGGCACCAGCCAGCGGTGGAGGCAGAGACTCAGAGGTCAGGGATCTCTCTCTCTGTCTCTGTCTCTCTCTCTCTCCCTCAGGGAGCTGAGGAGAGTAAGGTGGCGCCCCCTGCCCACCTCGCCTACCTCTCCATGGGCCCTTCTTTCTCTGGCCGCTCCGGGAGCCCTGCGGGCTTGGGTTCAAGCCCCCACACACCGCACAGGCCAAGGGCGCATGCGCGACCGCCGGGGCCTAGGGCTGGCTTCGGGGGGCGGGGGGGTCCTCAGTGAAGGCACCGCCCTCCCTCCAGGCTCTGACCCAGCTGCAGCTCTTCCATCGCCGCCCTTCTGGACTCGGCTTCAGCTGTCTCCCTCCCCTCCCCCACTCCCACTCAGCTTGCAGGCCGCTTCCCTGCCTTGAAAGAATTGCTCTGGCCCTGAGGGCCACAGACCTACTGGGCTTCAAGCTCAAGGCTCTGCCTGGGCCTGCTGCTTCGGCCAGGGGCTCATTTTTTCCTGGAAAGACAAAGCCATGGCCTCACCCCACGCCTGCACATTGCCAGGGCAGGTAGCCCAGATGTAGGAAAGGCTCTGTGGAGTCAGAAGTGCCGAGACAGGCAGATGGCACCAGAGGGTTTGGGGGCCAGGGCGCAACTGGGCTAGCCCCTCCTCCCGGGAGTCGGGGATGCCCGGCCTTCCTAGTGCCCAGGCCACGGCTCCGGGGAGAAACCCGCCATGGAGGGCCCGCGGGAGGCCCTCTGCCTGAGGTGGCAGGTGTCACGCCAGGGCCACTGCAAGCCTGGCTCGGCTTGCCTGCTTTCTCCAAAGGAGGCTGGCCGACCAGCCGAACCTGGCACCTGGGCCAGGCCCCTTCCAAGGGGACGAGTTCCAGAGGATAGAGCCCTGGGGGCGGCTGCCAAGTCTCCTGGGGCGTGTGCTGGGCCCCCGTCAGAGGAGGAAGCAGCCTGGTAAACGGTGTGCCAGGCCTGAGATCTGGAGGCCTCCCACAGCCGGGTCCCTGTCCTGCCCAGGCCCCCCGAGGGAGGACGATGGTCGGGCAGTGGCGAGCGGGGTGGGGCTGGCGCCGAGCCTGCCCTTGGATGCCCCGGGGAAGGGCGCCGAGGGATGGGCTGCCCCTGGCCAGGTCTGAGGGACCGACCCAGCTCGGGGCTGTCGGGGGCAGAGAGAGAACCCCCCTCCGCCCTTTCCCTTCAGGTTCTTAGGGCTGGCCAAATCCTTCCCAAGACAGCTTGTCTGGAGAAAATCAGACCCAGCTGAAGAACATGTGTCCATGGGATAAACCCGGGAAACTGAGTCTCCCCACACAATAGCAGAGATTCTCATCTTGCATCCTCTCCTGAGCTAATGACAAAGGTGGATGTCCCGGGTGGGTGGGCCTGTGGAATGGGAGAGGGGAGGAAGTCTATTGTCATGCAGAGGGACATGGAAAGACTTGTCTGAAGCTTATCCCCTGCACTGGGGTCAGGTCGGGAAGGGACGGCACAGAGGTGAGCAGGAACCAACCGGCCTCTCTGTGGTGGGGCTGGCCCCGGGGCAGGCGTGGGGGTGATGGCTGGAAGTGGGATGGCGCGTGAGTTGGCACCAGCCAGCGGTGGAGGCAGAGACTCAGAGGTCAGGGATCTCTCTCTCTGTCTCTGTCTCTCTCTCTCTCCCTCAGGGAGCTGAGGAGAGTAAGGTGGCGCCCCCTGCCCACCTCGCCTACCTCTCCATGGGCCCTTCTTTCTCTGGCCGCTCCGGGAGCCCTGCGGGCTTGGGTTCAAACCCCCACACACCGCACAGGCCAAGGGCGCATGCGCGACCGCCGGGGCCTAGGGCTGGCCTCGGGGGGCGGGAGGGTCCTCAGTGAAGGCCCCGCCCTCCCTCCAGGCTCTGACCCAGCTGCAGCTCTTCCATCGCCGCCCTTCTGGACTCGGCTTCAGCTGTCTCCCTCCCCTCCCCCACTCCCACTCAGCTTGCAGGCCGCTTCCCTGCCTTGAAAGAATTGCTCTGGCCCTGAGGGCCACAGACCTACTGGGCTTCAAGCTCAAGGCTCTGCCTGGGCCTGCTGCTTCGGCCAGGGGCTCATTTTTTCCTGGAAAGACAAAGCCATGGCCTCACCCCACGCCTGCACTTTGCCAGGGCAGGCAGCCCAGATGTAGGAAAGGCTCTGTGGAGTCAGAAGTGCCGAGACAGGCAGATGGCACCAGAGGGTTTGGGGGCCAGGGCGCAACTGGGCTAGCCCCTCCTCCCGGGAGTCGGGGAGGCCCGGCCTTCCTAGTGCCCAGGCCACGGCTCCGGGGAGAAACCCGCCATGGAGGGCACACGGGAGGCCCTCTGCCTGAGGTGGCAGGTGTCACGCCAGGGCCACTGCAAGCCTGGCTCGGCTTGCCTGCTTTCTCCAAAGGAGGCTGGCAGACCAGCCGAAACTGGCACCTGGGCCAGGCCACTTCCAAGGGGACCAGTTCCAGAGGATAGAGCCCTGGGGGCGGCTGCCAAGTCTCCTGGGGCGTGTGCTGGGCCCCCGTCAGAGGAGGAAGCAGCCTGGTAAACGGTGTGCCAGGCCTGAGATCTGGAGGCCTCCCACAGCCGGGTCCCTGTCCTGCCCAGGCCCCCCGAGGGAGGACGATGGTCGGGCAGTGGCGAGCGGGGTGGGGCTGGCGCCGAGCCTGCCCTTGGATGCCCCGGGGAAGGGCGCCGAGGGATGGGCTGCCCCTGGCCAGGTCTGAGGGACCGACCCAGCTCGGGGCTGTCGGGGGCAGAGAGAGAACCCCCCTCCGCCCTTTCCCTTCAGGTTCTTAGGGCTGGCCAAATCCTTCCCAAGACAGCTTGTCTGGAGAAAATCAGACCCAGCTGAAGAACATGTGTCCATGGGGGAAACCCGGGAAACTGAGTCTCCCCACACAATAGCAGAGATTCTCATCTTGCATCCTCTCCTGAGCTAATGACAAAGGTGGATGTCCCGGGTGGGTGGGCCTGTGGAATGGGAGAGGGGAGGAAGTCTATTGTCATGCAGAGGGACATGGAAAGACTTGTCTGAAGCTTATCCCCTGCACTGGGGTCAGGTCGGGAAGGGACGGCACAGAGGTGAGCAGGAACCAACCGGCCTCTCTGTGGTGGGGCTGGCCCCGGGGCAGGCGTGGGGGTGATGGCTGGAAGTGGGATGGCGCGTGAGTTGGCACCAGCCAGCGGTGGAGGCAGAGACTCAGAGGTCAGGGATCTCTCTCTCTGTCTCTGTCTCTCTCTCTCTCCCTCAGGGAGCTGAGGAGAGTAAGGTGGCGCCCCCTGCCCACCTCGCCTACCTCTCCATGGGCCCTTCTTTCTCTGGCCGCTCCGGGAGCCCTGCGGGCTTGGGTTCAAGCCCCCACACACCGCACAGGCCAAGGGCGCATGCGCGACCGCCGGGGCCTAGGGCTGGCCTCGGGGGGCGGGGGGGTCCTCAGTGAAGGCCCCGCCCTCCCTCCAGGCTCTGACCCAGCTGCAGCTCTTCCATCGCCGCCCTTCTGGACTCGGCTTCAGCTGTCTCCCTCCCCTCCCCCACTCCCACTCAGCTTGCAGGCCGCTTCCCTGCCTTGAAAGAATTGCTCTGGCCCTGAGGGCCACAGACCTACTGGGCTTCAAGCTCAAGGCTCTGCCTGGGCCTGCTGCTTCGGCCAGGGGCTCATTTTTTCCTGGAAAGACAAAGCCATGGCCTCACCCCACGCCTGCACTTTGCCAGGGCAGGCAACCCAGATGTAGGAAAGGCTCTGTGGAGTCAGAAGTGCCGAGACAGGCAGATGGCACCAGAGGGTTTGGGGGCCAGGGCGCAACTGGGCTAGCCCCTCCTCCCGGGAGTCGGGGAGGCCCGGCCTTCCTAGTGCCCAGGCCACGGCTCCGGGGAGAAACCCGCCATGGAGGGGACACGGGAGGCCCTCTGCCTGAGGTGGCAGGTGTCACGCCAGGGCCACTGCAAGCCTGGCTCGGCTTGCCTGCTTTCTCCAAAGGAGGCTGGCAGACCAGCCGAAACTGGCACCTGGGCCAGGCCACTTCCAAGGGGACCAGTTCCAGAGGATAGAGCCCTGGGGGCGGCTGCCAAGTCTCCTGGGGCGTGTGCTGGGCCCCCGTCAGAGGAGGAAGCAGCCTGGTAAACGGTGTGCCAGGCCTGAGATCTGGAGGCCTCCCACAGCCGGGTCCCTGTCCTGCCCAGGCCCCCCGAGGGAGGACGATGGTCGGGCAGTGGCGAGCGGGGTGGGGCTGGCGCCGAGCCTGCCCTTGGATGCCCCGGGGAAGGGCGCCGAGGGATGGGCTGCCCCTGGCCAGGTCTGAGGGACCGACCCAGCTCGGGGCTGTCGGGGGCAGAGAGAGAACCCCCCTCCGCCCTTTCCCTTCAGGTTCTTAGGGCTGGCCAAATCCTTCCCAAGACAGCTTGTCTGGAGAAAATCAGACCCAGCTGAAGAACATGTGTCCATGGGGGAAACCCGGGAAACTGAGTCTCCCCACACAATAGCAGAGATTCTCATCTTGCATCCTCTCCTGAGCTAATGACAAAGGTGGATGTCCCGGGTGGGTGGGCCTGTGGAATGGGAGAGGGGAGGAAGTCTATTGTCATGCAGAGGGACATGGAAAGACTTGTCTGAAGCTTATCCCCTGCACTGGGGTCAGGTCGGGAAGGGACGGCACAGAGGTGAGCAGGAACCAACCGGCCTCTCTGTGGTGGGGCTGGCCCCGGGGCAGGCGTGGGGGTGATGGCTGGAAGTGGGATGGCGCGTGAGTTGGCACCAGCCAGCGGTGGAGGCAGAGACTCAGAGGTCAGGGATCTCTCTCTCTGTCTCTGTCTCTCTCTCTCTCCCTCAGGGAGCTGAGGAGAGTAAGGTGGCGCCCCCTGCCCACCTCGCCTACCTCTCCATGGGCCCTTCTTTCTCTGGCCGCTCCGGGAGCCCTGCGGGCTTGGGTTCAAGCCCCCACACACCGCACAGGCCAAGGGCGCATGCGCGACCGCCGGGGCCTAGGGCTGGCCTCGGGGGGCGGGGGGGTCCTCAGTGAAGGCCCCGCCCTCCCTCCAGGCTCTGACCCAGCTGCAGCTCTTCCATCGCCGCCCTTCTGGACTCGGCTTCAGCTGTCTCCCTCCCCTCCCCCACTCCCACTCAGCTTGCAGGCCGCTTCCCTGCCTTGAAAGCATTGCTCTGGCCCTGAGGGCCACAGACCTACTGGGCTTCAAGCTCAAGGCTCTGCCTGGGCCTGCTGCTTCGGCCAGGGGCTCATTTTTTCCTGGAAAGACAAAGCCATGGCCTCACCCCACGCCTGCACTTTGCCACGGCAGGCAGCCCAGATGTAGGAAAGGCTCTGTGGAGTCAGAAGTGCCGAGACAGGCAGATGGCACCAGAGGGTTTGGGGGCCAGGGCGCAACTGGGCTAGCCCCTCCTCCCGGGAGTCGGGGAGGCTCGGCCTTCCTAGTGCCCAGCCCACGGCTCCGGGGAGAAACCCGCCATGGAGGGCACGCGGGAGGCCCTCTGCCTGAGGTGGCAGGTGTCACGCCAGGGCCACTGCAAGCCTGGCTCGGCTTGCCTGCTTTCTCCAAAGGAGGCTGGCCGACCAGCCGAACCTGGCACCTGGGCCAGGCCCCTTCCAAGGGGACCAGTTCCAGAGGATAGAGCCCTGGGGGCGGCTGCCAAGTCTCCTGGGGCGTGTGCTGGGCCCCCGTCAGAGGAGGAAGCAGCCTGGTAAACGGTGTGCCAGGCCTGAGATCTGGAGGCCTCCCACAGCCGGGTCCCTGTCCTGCCCAGGCCCCCCGAGGGAGGACGATGGTCGGGCAGTGGCGAGCGGGGTGGGGCTGGCGCCGAGCCTGCCCTTGGATGCCCCGGGGAAGGGCGCCGGGGGATGGGCTGCCCCTGGCCAGGTCTGAGGGACCGACCCAGCTCGGGGCTGTCGGGGGCAGAGAGAGAACCCCCCTCCGCCCTTTCCCTTCAGCTTCTTAGGGCTGGCCAAATCCTTCCCAAGACAGCTTGTCTGGAGAAAATCAGACCCAGCTGAAGAACATGTGTCCATGGGGGAAACCCGGGAAACTGAGGCTCCCCACAAAATAGCAGAGATTCTCATCTTGCATCCTCTCCTGAGCTAATGACAAAGGTGGATGTCCCGGGTGGGTGGGCCTGTGGAATGGGAGAGGGGAGGAAGTCTATTGTCATGCAGAGGGACATGGAAAGACTTGTCTGAAGCTTATCCCCTGCACTGGGGTCAGGTCGGGAAGGGACGGCACAGAGGTGAGCAGGAACCAACCGGCCTCTCTGTGGTGGGGCTGGCCCCGGGGCAGGCGTGGGGGTGATGGCTGGAAGGGGGATGGCGCGTGAGTTGGCACCAGCCAGCGGTGGAGGCAGAGACTCAGAGGTCAGGGATCTCTCTCTCTGTCTCTGTCTCTGTCTCTCTCCCTCAGGGAGCTGAGGAGAGTAAGGTGGCGCCCCCTGCCCACCTCGCCTACCTCTCCATGTGCCCTTCTTTCTCTGGCCGCTCCGGGAGCCCTGCGGGCTTGGGTTCAAGCCCCCACACACCGCACAGGCCAAGGGCGCATGCGCGACCGCCGGGGCCTAGGGCTGGCCTCGGGGGGCCGGGGGTCCTCAGTGAAGGCCCCGCCCTCCCTCCTGGCTCTGACCCAGCTGCAGCTCTTCCATCGCCGCCCTTCTGGACTCGGCTTCAGCTGTCTCCCTCCCCTCCCCCACTCCCACTCAGCTTGCAGGCTGCTTCCCTGCCTTGAAAGCATTGCTCTGGCCCTGAGGGCCACAGACCTACTGGGCTTCAAGCTCAAGGCTCTGCCTGGGCCTGCTGCTTCGGCCAGGGGCTCATAATTTCCTGGAAAGACAAAGCCATGTCCTCACCCCACGCCTGCACATTGCCACGGCAGGCAGCCCAGATGTAGGAAAGGCTCTGTGGAGTCAGAAGTGCCGAGACAGGCAGATGGCACCAGAGGGTTTGGGGGCCAGGGCGCAACTGGGCTAGCCCCTCCTCCCGGGAGTCGGGGAGGCCAGGCCTTCTTAGTGCCCAGGCCACGGCTCCGGGGAGAAACCCGCCATGGAGGGCACGCGGGAGGCCCTCTGCCTGAGGTGGCAGGTGTCACGCCAGGGCCACTGCAAGCCTGGCTCGGCTTGCCTGCTTTCTCCAAAGGAGGCTGGCCGACCAGCCGAACCTGGCACCTGGGCCAGGCCCCTTCCAAGGGGACGAGTTCCAGAGGATAGAGCCCTGGGGGCGGCTGCCAAGTCTCCTGGGGCGTGTGCTGGGCCCCCGTCAGAGGAGGAAGCAGCCTGGTAAACGGTGTGCCAGGCCTGAGATCTGGAGGCCTCCCACAGCCGGGTCCCTGTCCTGCCCAGGCCCCCCGAGGGAGGACGATGGTCGGGCAGTGGCGAGCGGGGTGGGGCTGGCGCCGAGCCTGCCCTTGGATGCCCCGGGGAAGGGCGCCGGGGGATGGGATGCCCCTGGCCAGGTCTGAGGGACCGACTCAGCTCGGGGCTGTCGGGGGCAGAGAGAGAACCCCCCTCCGCCTTTTCCCTTCAGGTGCTTAGGGCTGGCCAAATCCTTCCCAAGACAGCTTGTCTGGAGAAAATCAGACCCAGCTGAAGAACATGTGTCCAAGGGAGAAACCCGGGAAACTGAGTCACCCCACACATTAGCAGAGATTCTCATCTTGCATCCTCTTCTGAGCTAATGACAAAGGTGGATGTCCCGGGTGGGCCTGTGGAATGGGAGAGGGGAGGAAGTCTATTGTCATGTAGAGGGACATGGAAAGACTTGTCTGAAGCTTATCCGCTGCACTGGGGTCAGGTCGGGAAGGGACGGCACAGAGGTGAGCAGGAACCAACCGGCCTGTCTGTGGTGGGGCTGGCCCCGAGGCAGGCGTGGGGGTGATGGCTGGAAGTGGGATGGCGCGTGAGTTGGCACCAGCCAGCGGTGGAGGCAGAGACTCAGAGGTCAGGGATCTCTCTCTCTGTCTCTGTCTCTCTCTCTCTCCCTCAGGGAGCTGAGGAGAGTAAGGTGGCGCCCCCTGCCCACCTCGCCTACCTCTCCATGTGCCCTTCTTTCTCTGGCCGCTCCGGGAGCCCTGCGGGCTTGGGTTCAACCCCCCACACACCGCACAGGCCAAGGGCGCATGCGCGACCGCCAGGGCCTAGGGCTGGCCTCGGGGGGGGGGGGGGGGTTCCTCAGTGAAGGCCCCTCCCTCCCTCCAGGCTCTGACCCAGCTGCAGCTCTTCCATCGCCGCCCTTCTGGACTGGGCTTCAGCTGTCTCCCTCCCCTCCCCCACTCCCACTCAGCTTGCAGGCCGCTTCCCTGCCTTGAAAGCATGGCTCTGGCCGTGAGGGCCACAGACCTACTGGGCTTCAAGCACAAGGCTCTGCCTGGGCCTGCTGCTTCGGCCAGGGGCTCATTTTTTCCTGGAAAGACAAAACCATGGCCTCACCACACACCTGCACTTTGCCACGGCAGGCAGCCCAGATGTAGGAAAGGCTCTGTGGAGTCAGAAGTGCCGAGACAGGCAGATGGCACCAGAGGGTTTGGGGGTCAGGGCGCAACTGGGCTAGCCCCTCCTCCCGGGAGTCGGGGAGGCCCGGCCTTCCTAGTGCCCAGGCCACGGCTCCGGGGAGAAACCCGCCATGGAGGGCACGCGGGAGGCCCTCTGCCTGAGGTGGCAGGTGTCACGCCAGGGCCACTGCAAGCCTGGCTCGGCTTGCCTGCTTTCTCCAAAGGAGGCTGGCCGACCAGCCGAACCTGGCACCTGGGCCAGGCCCCTTCCAAGGGGACGAGTTCCAGAGGATAGAGCCCTGGGGGCGGCTGCCAAGTCTCCTGGGGCGTGTGCTGGGCCCCCGTCAGAGGAGGAAGCATCCTGGTAAACGGTGTGCCAGGCCTGAGATCTGGAGGCCTCCCACAGCCGGGTCCCTGTCCTGCCCAGGCCCCCCGAGGGAGGACGATGGTCGGGCAGTGGCGAGCGGGGTGGGGCTGGCGCCGAGCCTGCCCTTGGATGCCCCGGGGAAGGGCGCCGGGGGATGGGATGCCCCTGGCCAGGTCTGAGGGACCGACCCAGCTCGGGGCTGTCGGGGGCAGAGAGAGAACCCCCCTCCGCCCTTTCCCTTCAGGTTCCTAGGGCTGGCCAAATCCTTCCCAAGACAGCTTGTCTGGAGAAAATCAGACCCAGCTGAAGAACATGTGTCCATGGGGGAAACCCGGGAAACTGAGTCTCCCCACACAATAGCGGAGATTCTCACCTTGTATCCTCTCCTGAGCTAATGACAAAGGTGGATGTCCCGGGTGGGCCTGTGGAATGGGAGAGGGGAGGAAGTCTATTGTCATGCAGAGGGACATGGAAAGACTTGTCTGAAGCTTATCCCCTGCACAGGGGTCAGGTCGGGAAGGGACGGCACAGAGGTGAGCAGGAACCAACCGGCCTCTTTGTGGTGAGGTGGGCCCCAGGCAGGCGTGGGGGTGATGGCTGGAAGTGGGATGGCGCGTGAGTTGGCACCAGCCAGCGGTGGAGGCAGAGACTCAGAGGTCAGGGATCTCTCTCTCTGTCTCTGTCTCTCTCTCTCTCCCTCAGGGAGCTGAGGAGAGTAAGGTGGCGCCCCCTGCCCACCTCGCCTACCTCTCCATGGGCCCTTCTTTCTCTGGCCGCTCCGGGAGCCCTGCGGGCTTGGGTTCAACCCCCCACACACCGCACAGGCCAAGGGCGCATGCGTGACCGCCGGGGCCTAGGGCTGGCCTGGGGGGGGGGGGTCCTCAGTGAAGGCCCCGCCATCCCTCCAGGCTCTGACCCAGCTGCAGCTCTTCCATCGCCGCCCTTCTGGACTCGGCTTCAGCTGTCTCCCTCCCCTCCCCCACTCCCACTCAGCTTGCAGGCCACTTCCCTGCCTTGAAAGCATGGCTCTGGCCCTGAGGGCCACAGACCTACTGGGCTTCAAGCTCAAGGCTCTGCCTGGGCATTCTGCTTCGGCCAGGGGCTCATTTTTTCCTGGAAAGACAAAACCATGGCCTCACCCCACGCCTGCACTTTGCCACGGCAGGCAGCCCAGATGTAGGAAAGGCTCTGTGGAGTCAGAAGTGCCGAGACAGGCAGATGGCACCAGAGGGTTTGGGGGCCAGGGCGCAACTGGGCTAGCCCCTCCTCCCGGGAGTCGGGGAGGCCCGGCCTTCCTAGTGCCCAGGCCACGGCTCCGGGGAGAAACCCGCCATGGAGGGCACGCGGGAGGCCCTCTGCCTGAGGTGGCAGGTGTCACGCCAGGGCCACTGCAAGCCTGGCTCTGCTTGCCTGCTTTCTCCAAAGGAGGCTGGCCGACCAGCCGAACCTGGCACCTGGGCCAGGCCCCTTCCAAGGGGACGAGTTCCAGAGGCTAGAGCCCTGGGGGCGGCTGCCAAGTCTCCTGGGGCGTGTGCTGGGCCCCCGTCAGAGGAGGAAGCAGCCTGGTAAACGGTGTGCCAGGCCTGAGATCTGGAGGCCTCCCACAGCCGGGTCCCTGTCCTGCCCAGGCCCCCCGAGGGAGGACGATGGTCGGGCAGTGGCGAGCGGGGTGGGGCTGGCGCCGAGCCTGCCCTTGGATGCCCCGGGGAAGGGCGCCGGGGGATGGGATGCCCCTGGCCAGGTCTGAGGGACCGACTCAGCTCGGGGCTGTCGGGGGCAGAGAGAGAACCCCCCTCCGCCCTTTCCCTTCAGGTGCTTAGGGCTGGCCAAATCCTTCCCAAGACAGCTTGTCTGGAGAAAATCAGACCCAGCTGAAGAACATGTGTCCAAGGGAGAAACCCGGGAAACTGAGTCACCCCACACATTAGCAGAGATTCTCATCTTGCATCCTCTCCTGAGCTAATGACAAAGGTGGATGTCCCGGGTGGGCCTGTGGAATGGGAGAGGGGAGGAAGTCTATTGTCATGTAGAGGGACATGGAAAGACTTGTCTGAAGCTTATCCGCTGCACTGGGGTCAGGTCGGGAAGGGACGGCACAGAGGTGAGCAGGAACCAACCGGCCTGTCTGTGGTGGGGCTGGCCCCGAGGCAGGCGTGGGGGTGATGGCTGGAAGTGGGCTGGCGCTTGAGTTGGCACCAGCCAGCGGTGGAGGCAGAGACTCAGAGGTCAGGGATCTCTCTCTCTGTCTCTGTCTCTCTCTCTCTCCCTCAGGGAGCTGAGGAGAGTAAGGTGGCGCCCCCTGCCCACCTCGCCTACCTCTCCATGGGCCCTTCTTTCTCTGGCCGCTCCGGGAGCCCTGCGGGCTTGGGTTCAACCCCCCACACACCGCACAGGCCAAGGGCGCATGCGTGACCGCCGGGGCCTAGGGCTGGCCTCGGGGGGGGGGGGGGGTCCTCAGTGAAGGCCCCGCCCTCCCTCCAGGCTCTGACCCAGCTGCAGCTCTTCCATCGCCGCCCTTCTGGACTCGGCTTCAGCTGTCTCCCTCCCCTCCCCCACTCCCACTCAGCTTGCAGGCCGCTTCCCTGCCTTGAAAGCATGGCTCTGGCCCTGAGGGCCACAGACCTACTGGGCTTCAAGCACAAGGCTCTGCCTGGGCCTGCTGCTTCGGCCAGGGGCTCATTGTTTCCTGGAAAGACAAAACCATGGCCTCACCACACACCTGCACTTTGCCACGGCAGGCAGCCCAGATGTAGGAAAGGCTCTGTGGAGTCAGAAGTGCCGAGACAGGCAGATGGCACCAGAGGGTTTGGGGGCCAGGGCGCAACTGGGCTAGCCCCTCCTCCCGGGAGTCGGGGAGGCCCGGACTTCCTAGTGCCCAGGCCACGGCTCCGGGGAGAAACCCGACATGGAGGGCACGCGGGAGGCCCTGTGCCTGAGGTGGCAGGTGTCACGCCAGGGCCACTGCAAGCCTGGCTCGGCTTGCCTGCTTTCTCCAAAGGAGGCTGGCCGACCAGCCGAACCTGGCACCTGGGCCAGGCCCCTTCCAAGGGGACGAGTTGCAGAGGATAGAGCCCTGGGGGCGGCTGCCAAGTCTCCTGGGGCGTGTGCTGGGCCCCCGTCAGAGGAGGAAGCAGCCTGGTAAACGGTGTGCCAGGCCTGAGATCTGGAGACCTCCCACAGCCGGGTCCCTGTCCTGCCCAGGCCCCCCGAGGGAGGACGATGGTCGGGCAGTGGCGAGCGGGGTGGGGCTGGCGCCGAGCCTGCCCTTGGATGCCCCCGGGAAGGGCGCCGGGGGATGGGATGCCCCTGGCCAGGTCTGAGGGACCGACCCACCTCGGGGCTGTCGGGGGCAGAGAGAGAACCCCCCTCCGCCCTTTCCCTTCAGGTTCTTAGGGCTGGCCAAATCCTTCCCAAGACAGCTTGTCTGGAGAAAATCAGACCCAGCTGAAGAACATGTGTCCATGGGGGAAACCCGGGAAACTGAGTCTCCCCACACAATAGCAGAGATTCTCATCTTGCATCCTCTCCTGAGCTAATGACAAAGGTGGATGTCCCGGGTGGGCCTGTGGAATGGGAGAGGGGAGGAAGTCTATTGTCATGCAGAGGGACATGGAAAGACTTGTCTGAAGCTTATCCCCTGCACTGGGGTCAGGTCGGGAAGGGAAGGCACAGAGGTGAGCAGGAACCAACCGGCCTGTCTGTGGTGGGGCTGGCCCCGGGGCAGGCGTGAGGGTGATGGCTGGAAGTGGGATGGCGCGTGAGTTGGCACCAGCCAGCGGTGGAGGCAGAGACTCAGAGGTCAGGGATCTCTCTCTCTGTCTCTGTCTCTCTCTCTCTCCCTCAGGGAGCTGAGGAGAGTAAGGTGGCGCCCCCTGCCCACCTCGACTACCTCTCCATGGGCCCTTCTTTCTCTGCCCGCTCCGGGAGCCCTGCGGGCTTGGGTTCAACCCCCCACACACCGCACAGGCCAAGGGCGCATGCGCGACCGCCGGGGCCTAGGGCTGGCCTCAGGGGGGGGGTTCCTCAGTGAAGGCCCCTCCCTCCCTCCAGGCTCTGACCCAGCTGCAGCTCTTCCATCGCCGCCCTTCTGGACTCGGCTTCAGCTGTCTCCCTCCCCTCCCCCACTCCCACTCAGCTTGCAGGCCGCTTCCCTGCCTTGAAAGCATGGCTCTGGCCCTGAGGGCCACAGACCTACTGGGCTTCAAGCACAAGGCTCTGCCTGGGCCTGCTGCTTCGGCCAGGGGCTCATTTTTTCCTGGAAAGACAAAACCATGGCCTCACCACACACCTGCACTTTGCCACGGCAGGCAGCCCAGATGTAGGAAAGGCTCTGTGGAGTCAGAAGTGCCGAGACAGGCAGATGGCACCAGAGGGTTTGGGGGCCAGGGCGCAACTGGGCTAGCCCCTCCTCCCGGGAGTCGGGGAGGCCCGGCCTTCCTAGTGCCCAGGCCACGGCTCCGGGGAGAAACCCGCCATGGAGGGCACGCGGGAGGCCCTCTGCCTGAGGTGGCAGGTGTCACGCCAGGGCCACTGCAAGCCTGGCTCGGCTTGCCTGCTTTCTCCAAAGGAGGCTGGCCGACCAGCCGAACCTGGCACCTGGGCCAGGCCCCTTCCAAGGGGACGAGTTCCAGAGGATAGAGCCCTGGGGGCGGCTGCCAAGTCTCCTGGGGCGTGTGCTGGGCCCCCGTCAGAGGAGGAAGCATCCTGGTAAACGGTGTGCCAGGCCTGAGATCTGGAGGCCTCCCACAGCCGGGTCCCTGTCCTGCCCAGGCCCCCCGAGGGAGGACGATGGTCGGGCAGTGGCGAGCGGGGTGGGGCTGGCGCCGAGCCTGCCCTTGGATGCCCCGGGGAAGGGCGCCGGGGGATGGGATGCCCCTGGCCAGGTCTGAGGGACCGACCCAGCTCGGGGCTGTCGGGGGCAGAGAGAGAACCCCCCTCCGCCCTTTCCCTTCAGGTTCTTAGGGCTGGCCAAATCCTTCCCAAGACAGCTTGTCTGGAGAAAATCAGACCCAGCTGAAGAACATGTGTCCATGGGGGAAACCCGGGAAACTGAGTCTCCCCACACAATAGCGGAGATTCTCACCTTGCATCCTCTCCTGAGCTAATGACAAAGGTGGATGTCCCGGGTGGGCCTGTGGAATGGGAGACGGGAGGAAGTCTATTGTCATGCAGAGGGACATGGAAAGACTTGTCTGAAGCTTATCCCCTGCACAGGGGTCAGGTCGGGAAGGGACGGCACAGAGGTGAGCAGGAACCAACCGGCCTCTTTGTGGTGAGGCGGGCCCCAGGCAGGCGTGGGGGTGATGGCTGGAAGTGGGATGGCGCGTGAGTTGGCACCAGCCAGCGGTGGAGGCAGAGACTCAGAGGTCAGGGATCTCTCTCTCTGTCTCTGTCTCTCTCTCTCTCCCTCAGGGAGCTGAGGAGAGTAAGGTGGCGCCCCCTGCCCACCTCGCCTACCTCTCCATGGGCCCTTCTTTCTCTGGCCGCTCCGGGAGCCCTGCGGGCTTGGGTTCAACCCCCCACACACCGCACAGGCCAAGGGCGCATGCGTGACCGCCGGGGCCTAGGGCTGGCCTGGGGGGGGGGTCCTCAGTGAAGGCCCCGCCATCCCTCCAGGCTCTGACCCAGCTGCAGCTCTTCCATCGCCGCCCTTCTGGACTCGGCTTCAGCTGTCTCCCTCCCCTCCCCCACTCCCACTCAGCTTGCACGCCGCTTCCCTGCCTTGAAAGCATGGCTCTGGCCCTGAGGGCCACAGACCTACTGGGCTTCAAGCTCAAGGCTCTGCCTGGGCATGCTGCTTCGGCCAGGGGCTCATTTTTTCCTGGAAAGACAAAACCATGGCCTAACCCCACGCCTGCACTTTGCCACGGCAGGCAGCCCAGATGTAGGAAAGGCTCTGTGGAGTCAGAAGTGCCGAGACAGGCAGATGGCACCAGAGGGTTTGGGGGCCAGGGCGCAACTGGGCTAGCCCCTCCTCCCGGGAGTCGGGGAGGCCCGGCCTTCCTAGTGCCCAGGCCACGGCTCCGGGGAGAAACCCGCCATGGAGGGCACGCGGGAGGCCCTCTGCCTGAGGTGGCAGGTGTCACGCCAGGGCCACTGCAAGCCTGGCTCGGCTTGCCTGCTTTCTCCAAAGGAGGCTGGCAGACCAGCCGAACCTGGCACCTGGGCCAGGCCCCTTCCAAGGGGACGAGTTCCAGAGGCTAGAGCCCTGGGGGCGGCTGCCAAGTCTCCTGGGGCGTGTGCTGGGCCCCCGTCAGAGGAGGAAGCAGCCTGGTAAACGGTGTGCCAGGCCTGAGATCTGGAGGCCTCCCACAGCCGGGTCCCTGTCCTGCCCAGGCCCCCCGAGGGAGGACGATGGTCGGGCAGTGGCGAGCGGGGTGGGGCTGGCGCCGAGCCTGCCCTTGGATGCCCCGGGGAAGGGCGCCGGGGGATGGGATGCCCCTGGCCAGGTCTGAGGGACCGACTCAGCTCGGGGCTGTCGGGGGCAGAGAGAGAACCCCCCTCCGCCCTTTCCCTTCAGGTGCTTAGGGCTGGCCAAATCCTTCCCAAGACAGCTTGTCTGGAGAAAATCAGACCCAGCTGAAGAACATGTGTCCAAGGGAGAAACCCGGGAAACTGAGTCACCCCACACATTAGCAGAGATTCTCATCTTGCATCCTCTCCTGAGCTAATGACAAAGGTGGATGTCCCGGGTGGGCCTGTGGAATGGGAGAGGGGAGGAAGTCTATTGTCATGTAGAGGGACATGGAAAGACTTGTCTGAAGCTTATCCGCTGCACTGGGGTCAGGTCGGGAAGGGACGGCACAGAGGTGAGCAGGAACCAACCGGCCTGTCTGTGGTGGGGCTGGCCCCGAGGCAGGCGTGGGGGTGATGGCTGGAAGTGGGCTGGCGCGTGAGTTGGCACCAGCCAGCGGTGGAGGCAGAGACTCAGAGGTCAGGGATCTCTCTCTCTGTCTCTGTCTCTCTCTCTCTCCCTCAGGGAGCTGAGGAGAGTAAGGTGGCGCCCCCTGCCCACCTCGCCTACCTCTCCATGGGCCCTTCTTTCTCTGGCCGCTCCGGGAGCCCTGCGGGCTTGGGTTCAACCCCCCACACACCGCACAGGCCAAGGGCGCATGCGTGACCGCCGGGGCCTAGGGCTGGCCTCGGGGGGGGGGGGGTCCTCAGTGAAGGCCCCGCCCTCCCTCCAGGCTCTGACCCAGCTGCAGCTCTTCCATCGCCGCCCTTCTGGACTCGGCTTCAGCTGTCTCCCTCCCCTCCCCCACTCCCACTCAGCTTGCAGGCCGCTTCCCTGCCTTGAAAGCATGGCTCTGGCCCTGAGGGCCACAGACCTACTGGGCTTCAAGCACAAGGCTCTGCCTGGGCCTGCTGCTTCGGCCAGGGGCTCATTGTTTCCTGGAAAGACAAAACCATGGCCTCACCACACACCTGCACTTTGCCACGGCAGGCAGCCCAGATGTAGGAAAGGCTCTGTGGAGTCAGAAGTGCCGAGACAGGCAGATGGCACCAGAGGGTTTGGGGGCCAGGGCGCAACTGGGCTAGCCCCTCCTCCCGGGAGTCGGGGAGGCCCGGACTTCCTAGTGCCCAGGCCACGGCTCCGGGGAGAAACCCGACATGGAGGGCACGCGGGAGGCCCTGTGCCTGAGGTGGCAGGTGTCACGCCAGGGCCACTGCAAGCCTGGCTCGGCTTGCCTGCTTTCTCCAAAGGAGGCTGGCCGACCAGCCGAACCTGGCACCTGGGCCAGGCCCCTTCCAAGGGGACGAGTTGCAGAGGATAGAGCCCTGGGGGCGGCTGCCAAGTCTCCTGGGGCGTGTGCTGGGCCCCCGTCAGAGGAGGAAGCAGCCTGGTAAACGGTGTGCCAGGCCTGAGATCTGGAGACCTCCCACAGCCGGGTCCCTGTCCTGCCCAGGCCCCCCGAGGGAGGACGATGGTCGGGCAGTGGCGAGCGGGGTGGGGCTGGCGCCGAGCCTGCCCTTGGATGCCCCCGGGAAGGGCGCCGGGGGATGGGATGCCCCTGGCCAGGTCTGAGGGACCGACCCACCTCGGGGCTGTCGGGGGCAGAGAGAGAACCCCCCTCCGCCCTTTCCCTTCAGGTTCTTAGGGCTGGCCAAATCCTTCCCAAGACAGCTTGTCTGGAGAAAATCAGACCCAGCTGAAGAACATGTGTCCATGGGGGAAACCCGGGAAACTGAGTCTCCCCACACAATAGCAGAGATTCTCATCTTGCATCCTCTCCTGAGCTAATGACAAAGGTGGATGTCCCGGGTGGGCCTGTGGAATGGGAGAGGGGAGGAAGTCTATTGTCATGCAGAGGGACATGGAAAGACTTGTCTGAAGCTTATCCCCTGCACTGGGGTCAGGTCGGGAAGGGAAGGCACAGAGGTGAGCAGGAACCAACCGGCCTGTCTGTGGTGGGGCTGGCCCCGGGGCAGGCGTGAGGGTGATGGCTGGAAGTGGGATGGCGCGTGAGTTGGCACCAGCCAGCGGTGGAGGCAGAGACTCAGAGGTCAGGGATCTCTCTCTCTGTCTCTGTCTCTCTCTCTCTCCCTCAGGGAGCTGAGGAGAGTAAGGTGGCGCCCCCTGCCCACCTCGACTACCTCTCCATGGGCCCTTCTTTCTCTGCCCGCTCCGGGAGCCCTGCGGGCTTGGGTTCAACCCCCCACACACCGCACAGGCCAAGGGCGCATGCGCGACCGCCGGGGCCTAGGGCTGGCCTCAGGGGGGGGGTTCCTCAGTGAAGGCCCCTCCCTCCCTCCAGGCTCTGACCCAGCTGCAGCTCTTCCATCGCCGCCCTTCTGGACTCGGCTTCAGCTGTCTCCCTCCCCTCCCCCACTCCCACTCAGCTTGCAGGCCGCTTCCCTGCCTTGAAAGCATGGCTCTGGCCCTGAGGGCCACAGACCTACTGGGCTTCAAGCACAAGGCTCTGCCTGGGCCTGCTGCTTCGGCCAGGGGCTCATTTTTTCCTGGAAAGACAAAACCATGGCCTCACCACACACCTGCACTTTGCCACGGCAGGCAGCCCAGATGTAGGAAAGGCTCTGTGGAGTCAGAAGTGCCGAGACAGGCAGATGGCACCAGAGGGTTTGGGGGCCAGGGCGCAACTGGGCTAGCCCCTCCTCCCGGGAGTCGGGGAGGCCCGGCCTTCCTAGTGCCCAGGCCACGGCTCCGGGGAGAAACCCGCCATGGAGGGCACGCGGGAGGCCCTCTGCCTGAGGTGGCAGGTGTCACGCCAGGGCCACTGCAAGCCTGGCTCGGCTTGCCTGCTTTCTCCAAAGGAGGCTGGCCGACCAGCCGAACCTGGCACCTGGGCCAGGCCCCTTCCAAGGGGACGAGTTCCAGAGGATAGAGCCCTGGGGGCGGCTGCCAAGTCTCCTGGGGCGTGTGCTGGGCCCCCGTCAGAGGAGGAAGCATCCTGGTAAACGGTGTGCCAGGCCTGAGATCTGGAGGCCTCCCACAGCCGGGTCCCTGTCCTGCCCAGGCCCCCCGAGGGAGGACGATGGTCGGGCAGTGGCGAGCGGGGTGGGGCTGGCGCCGAGCCTGCCCTTGGATGCCCCGGGGAAGGGCGCCGGGGGATGGGATGCCCCTGGCCAGGTCTGAGGGACCGACCCAGCTCGGGGCTGTCGGGGGCAGAGAGAGAACCCCCCTCCGCCCTTTCCCTTCAGGTTCTTAGGGCTGGCCAAATCCTTCCCAAGACAGCTTGTCTGGAGAAAATCAGACCCAGCTGAAGAACATGTGTCCATGGGGGAAACCCGGGAAACTGAGTCTCCCCACACAATAGCGGAGATTCTCACCTTGCATCCTCTCCTGAGCTAATGACAAAGGTGGATGTCCCGGGTGGGCCTGTGGAATGGGAGACGGGAGGAAGTCTATTGTCATGCAGAGGGACATGGAAAGACTTGTCTGAAGCTTATCCCCTGCACAGGGGTCAGGTCGGGAAGGGACGGCACAGAGGTGAGCAGGAACCAACCGGCCTCTTTGTGGTGAGGCGGGCCCCAGGCAGGCGTGGGGGTGATGGCTGGAAGTGGGATGGCGCGTGAGTTGGCACCAGCCAGCGGTGGAGGCAGAGACTCAGAGGTCAGGGATCTCTCTCTCTGTCTCTGTCTCTCTCTCTCTCCCTCAGGGAGCTGAGGAGAGTAAGGTGGCGCCCCCTGCCCACCTCGCCTACCTCTCCATGGGCCCTTCTTTCTCTGGCCGCTCCGGGAGCCCTGCGGGCTTGGGTTCAACCCCCCACACACCGCACAGGCCAAGGGCGCATGCGTGACCGCCGGGGCCTAGGGCTGGCCTGGGGGGGGGGTCCTCAGTGAAGGCCCCGCCATCCCTCCAGGCTCTGACCCAGCTGCAGCTCTTCCATCGCCGCCCTTCTGGACTCGGCTTCAGCTGTCTCCCTCCCCTCCCCCACTCCCACTCAGCTTGCACGCCGCTTCCCTGCCTTGAAAGCATGGCTCTGGCCCTGAGGGCCACAGACCTACTGGGCTTCAAGCTCAAGGCTCTGCCTGGGCATGCTGCTTCGGCCAGGGGCTCATTTTTTCCTGGAAAGACAAAACCATGGCCTAACCCCACGCCTGCACTTTGCCACGGCAGGCAGCCCAGATGTAGGAAAGGCTCTGTGGAGTCAGAAGTGCCGAGACAGGCAGATGGCACCAGAGGGTTTGGGGGCCAGGGCGCAACTGGGCTAGCCCCTCCTCCCGGGAGTCGGGGAGGCCCGGCCTTCCTAGTGCCCAGGCCACGGCTCCGGGGAGAAACCCGCCATGGAGGGCACGCGGGAGGCCCTCTGCCTGAGGTGGCAGGTGTCACGCCAGGGCCACTGCAAGCCTGGCTCGGCTTGCCTGCTTTCTCCAAAGGAGGCTGGCCGACCAGCCGAACCTGGCACCTGGGCCAGGCCCCTTCCAAGGGGACGAGTTCCAGAGGATAGAGCCCTGGGGGCGGCTGCCAAGTCTCCTGGGGCGTGTGCTGGGCCCCCGTCAGAGGAGGAAGCATCCTGGTAAACGGTGTGCCAGGCCTGAGATCTGGAGGCCTCCAACACCCGGGTCCCTGTCCTGCCCAGGCCCCCCGAGGGAGGACGATGGTCGGGCAGTGGCGAGCGGGGTGGGGCTGGCGCCGAGCCTGCCCTTGGATGCCCCGGGGAAGGGCGCCGGGGGATGTGATGCCCTGGCCAGGTCTGAGGGACCGACCCAGCTCGGGGCTGTCGGGGGCAGAGAGAGAACCCCCCTCCGCCCTTTCCCTTCAGGTTCTTAGGGCTGGCCAAATCCTTCCCAAGACAGCTTGTCTGGAGAAAATCAGACCCAGCTGAAGAACATGTGTCCATGGGGGAAACCCGGGAAACTGAGTCTCCCCACACAATAGCGGAGATTCTCACCTTGCATCCTCTCCTGAGCTAATGACAAATGTGGATGTCCCGGGTGGGCCTGTGGAATGGGAGAGGGGAGGAAGTCTATTGTCATGCAGAGGGACATGGAAAGACTTGTCTGAAGCTTATCCCCTGCACTGGGGTCAGGTCGGGAAGGGACGGCACAGAGGTGAGCAGGAACCAACCGGCCTCTTTGTGGTGAGGCGGGCCCCAGGCAGGCGTGGGGGTGATGGCTGGAAGTGGGATGGCGCGTGAGTTGGCACCAGCCAGCGGTGGAGGCAGAGACTCAGAGGTCAGGGATCTCTCTCTCTGTCTCTGTCTCTCTCTCTCTCCCTCAGGGAGCTGAGGAGAGTAAGGTGGCGCCCCCTGCCCACCTCGCCTACCTCTCCATGGGCCCTTCTTTCTCTGGCCGCTCCGGGAGCCCTGCGGGCTTGGGTTCAACCCCCCACACACCGCACAGGCCAAGGGCGCATGCGTGACCGCCGGGGCCTAGGGCTGGCCTGGGGGGGGGGGTCCTCAGTGAAGGCCCCGCCATCCCTCCAGGCTCTGACCCAGCTGCAGCTCTTCCATCGCCGCCCTTCTGGACTCGGCTTCAGCTGTCTCCCTCCCCTCCCCCACTCCCACTCAGCTTGCACGCCGCTTCCCTGCCTTGAAAGCATGGCTCTGGCCCTGAGGGCCACAGACCTACTGGGCTTCAAGCTCAAGGCTCTGCCTGGGCATGCTGCTTCGGCCAGGGGCTCATTTTTTCCTGGAAAGACAAAACCATGGCCTAACCCCACGCCTGCACTTTGCCACGGCAGGCAGCCCAGATGTAGGAAAGGCTCTGTGGAGTCAGAAGTGCCGAGACAGGCAGATGGCACCAGAGGGTTTGGGGGCCAGGGCGCAACTGGGCTAGCCCCTCCTCCCGGGAGTCGGGGAGGCCCGGCCTTCCTAGTGCCCAGGCCACGGCTCCGGGGAGAAACCCGCCATGGAGGGCACGCGGGAGGCCCTCTGCCTGAGGTGGCAGGTGTCACGCCAGGGCCACTGCAAGCCTGGCTCGGCTTGCCTGCTTTCTCCAAAGGAGGCTGGCCGACCAGCCGAACCTGGCACCTGGGCCAGGCCCCTTCCAAGGGGACGAGTTCCAGAGGATAGAGCCCTGGGGGCGGCTGCCAAGTCTCCTGGGGCGTGTGCTGGGCCCCCGTCAGAGGAGGAAGCATCCTGGTAAACGGTGTGCCAGGCCTGAGATCTGGAGGCCTCCAACACCCGGGTCCCTGTCCTGCCCAGGCCCCCCGAGGGAGGACGATGGTCGGGCAGTGGCGAGCGGGGTGGGGCTGGCGCCGAGCCTGCCCTTGGATGCCCCGGGGAAGGGCGCCGGGGGATGTGATGCCCTGGCCAGGTCTGAGGGACCGACCCAGCTCGGGGCTGTCGG
Organism: Diceros bicornis minor; assembly: GCF_020826845.1. Lineage (NCBI taxonomy): Eukaryota > Metazoa > Chordata > Mammalia > Perissodactyla > Rhinocerotidae > Diceros > Diceros bicornis. Next base: position 100,959 of record NW_026691223.1, on the reverse strand, counting down.
GGGCAGAGAGAGAACCCCCCTCCGCCCTTTCCCTTCAGGTTCTTAGGGCTGGCCAAATCCTTCCCAAGACAGCTTGTCTGGAGAAAATCAGACCCAGCTGAAGAACATGTGTCCATGGGGGAAACCCGGGAAACTGAGTCTCCCCACACAATAGCGGAGATTCTCACCTTGCATCCTCTCCTGAGCTAATGACAAAGGTGGATGTCCCGGGTGGGCCTGTGGAATGGGAGAGGGGAGGAAGTCTATTGTCATGCAGAGGGACATGGAAAGACTTGTCTGAAGCTTATCCCCTGCACTGGGGTCAGGTCGGGAAGGGACGGCACAGAGGTGAGCAGGAACCAACCGGCCTGTCTGTGGTGGGGCTGGCCCCGGGGCAGGCGTGGGGGTGATGGCTGGAAGTGGGATGGCGCGTGAGTTGGCACCAGCCAGCGGTGGAGGCAGAGACTCAGAGGTCAGGGATCTCTCTCTCTGTCTCTGTCTCTGTCTCTCTCCCTCAGGGAGCTGAGGAGAGTAAGGTGGCGCCCCCTGCCCACCTCGCCTACCTCTCCATGGGCCCTTCTTTCTCTGGCCGCTCCGGGAGCCCTGCGGGCTTGGGTTCAACCCCCCACACACCGCACAGGCCAAGGGCGCATGCGCGACCGCCTGGGCCTAGGGCTGGCCTCGGGGGGGGGGGTCCTCAGTGAAGGCCCCGCCCTCCCTCCAGGCTCTGACCCAGCTGCAGCTCTTCCATCGCCGCCCTTCTGGACTCGGCTTCATCTGTCTCCCTCCCCTCCCCCACTCCCACTCAGCTTGCAGGCCGCTTCCCTGCCTTGAAAGCATGGCTCTGGCCCTGAGGGCCACAGACCTACTGGGCTTCAAGCACAAGGCTCTGCCTGGGCCTGCTGCTTCGGCCAGGGGCTCATTTTTTCCTGGAAAGACAAAACCATGGCCTCACCCCACACCTGCACTTTGCCACGGCAGGCAGCCCAGATGTAGGAAAGGCTCTGTGGAGTCAGAAGTGCCGAGACAGGCAGATGGCACCAGAGGGTTTGAGGGTCAGGGCGCAACTGGGCTAGCCCCTCCTCCCGGGAGTCGGGGAGGCCCGGCCTTCCTAGTGCCCAGGCCACGGCTCCGGGGAGAAACCCGCCATGGAGGGCACGGGGGAGGCCCTCTGCCTGAGGTGGCAGGTGTCACGCCAGGGCCACTGCAAGCCTGGCTCGGCTTGCCTGCTTTCTCCAAAGGAGGCTGGCCGACCAGCCGAACCTGGCACCTGGGCCAGGGCCCTTCCAAGGGGACGAGTTGCAGAGGATAGAGCCCTGGGGGCGGCTGCCAAGTCTCCTGGGGCGTGTGCTGGGCCCCCGTCAGAGGAGGAAGCAGCCTGGTAAACGGTGTGCCAGGCCTGAGATCTTGAGGCCTCCCACAGCCGGGTCCCTGTCCTGCCCAGGCCCACCGAGGGAGGACGATGGTCGGGCAGTGGCGAGCGGGGTGGGGCTGGCGCCGAGCCTGCCCTTGGATGCCCCGGGGAAGCGCGCCGGGGGATGGGATGCCCCTGGCCAGGTCTGAGGGACCGACCCAGCTCGGGGCTGTCGGGGGCAGAGAGAGAACCCCCCTCCGCCCTTTCCCTTCAGGTTCTTAGGGCTGGCCAAATCCTTCCCAAGACAGCTTGTCTGGAGAAAATCAGACCCAGCTGAAGAACATGTGTCCATGGGGGAAACCCGGGAAACTGAGTCTCCCCACACAATAGCGGAGATTCTCACCTTGCATCCTCTCCTGAGCTAATGACAAAGGTGGATGTCCCGGGTGGGCCTGTGGAATGGGAGAGGGGAGGAAGTCTATTGTCATGCAGAGGGACATGGAAAGACTTGTCTGAAGCTTATCCCCTGCACTGGGGTCAGGTCGGGAAGGGACGGCACAGAGGTGAGCAGGAACCAACCGGCCTGTCTGTGGTGGGGCTGGCCCCGGGGCAGGCGTGGGGGTGATGGCTGGAAGTGGGATGGCGCGTGAGTTGGCACCAGCCAGCGGTGGAGGCAGAGACTCAGAGGTCAGGGATCTCTCTCTCTGTCTCTGTCTCTCTCTCTCTACCTCAGGGAGCTGAGGAGAGTAAGGTTGCGCCCCCTGCCCACCTCGCCTACCTCTCCATGGGCCCTTCTTTCTCTGGCCGCTCCGGGAGCCCTGCGGGCTTGGGTTCAACCCCCCACACACCGCACAGGCCAAGGGCGCATGCGCGACCGCCTGGGCCTAGGGCTGGCCTCGGGGGGGGGGGGGGTCCTCAGTGAAGGCCCCGCCCTCCCTCCAGGCTCTGACCCAGCTGCAGCTCTTCCATCGCCGCCCTTCTGGACTCGGCTTCATCTGTCTCCCTCCCCTCCCCCACTCCCACTCAGCTTGCAGGCCGCTTCCCTGCCTTGAAAGCATGGCTCTGGCCCTGAGGGCCACAGACCTACTGGGCTTCAAGCACAAGGCTCTGCCTGGGCCTGCTGCTTCGGCCAGGGGCTCATTTTTTCCTGGAAAGACAAAACCATGGCCTCACCCCACACCTGCACTTTGCCACGGCAGGCAGCCCAGATGTAGGAAAGGCTCTGTGGAGTCAGAAGTGCCGAGACAGGCAGATGGCACCAGAGGGTTTGAGGGTCAGGGCGCAACTGGGCTAGCCCCTCCTCCCGGGAGTCGGGGAGGCCCGGCCTTCCTAGTGCCCAGGCCACGGCTCCGGGGAGAAACCCGCCATGGAGGGCACGGGGGAGGCCCTCTGCCTGAGGTGGCAGGTGTCACGCCAGGGCCACTGCAAGCCTGGCTCGGCTTGCCTGCTTTCTCCAAAGGAGGCTGGCCGACCAGCCGAACCTGGCACCTGGGCCAGGGCCCTTCCAAGGGGACGAGTTCCAGAGGATAGAGCCCTGGGGGCGGCTGCCAAGTCTCCTGGGGCGTGTGCTGGGCCCCCGTCAGAGGAGGAAGCAGCCTGGTAAACGGTGTGCCAGGCCTGAGATCTGGAGGCCTCCCACAGCCGGGTCCCTGTCCTGCCCAGGCCCCCCGAGGGAGGACGATGGTCGGGCAGTGGCGAGCGGGGTGGGGCTGGCGCCGAGCCTGCCCTTGGATGCCCCGGGGAAGGGCGCCGGGGGATGTGATGCCCTGGCCAGGTCTGAGGGACCGACCCAGCTCGGGGCTGTCGGGGGCAGAGAGAGAACCCCCCTCCGCCCTTTCCCTTCAGGTTCTTAGGGCTGGCCAAATCCTTCCCAAGACAGCTTGTCTGGAGAAAATCAGACCCAGCTGAAGAACATGTGTCCATGGGGGAAACCCGGGAAACTGAGTCTCCCCACACAATAGCGGAGATTCTCACCTTGCATCCTCTCCTGAGCTAATGACAAAGGTGGATGTCCCGGGTGGGCCTGTGGAATGGGAGAGGGGAGGAAGTCTATTGTCATGCAGAGGGACATGGAAAGACTTGTCTGAAGCTTATCCCCTGCACTGGGGTCAGGTCGGGAAGGGACGGCACAGAGGTGAGCAGGAACCAACCGGCCTGTCTGTGGTGGGGCTGGCCCCGGGGCAGGCGTGGGGGTGATGGCTGGAAGTGGGATGGCGCGTGAGTTGGCACCAGCCAGCGGTGGAGGCAGAGACTCAGAGGTCAGGGATCTCTCTCTCTGTCTCTGTCTCTGTCTCTCTCCCTCAGGGAGCTGAGGAGAGTAAGGTGGCGCCCCCTGCCCACCTCGCCTACCTCTCCATGGGCCCTTCTTTCTCTGGCCGCTCCGGGAGCCCTGCGGGCTTGGGTTCAACCCCCCACACACCGCACAGGCCAAGGGCGCATGCGCGACCGCCTGGGCCTAGGGCTGGCCTCGGGGGGGGGGGTCCTCAGTGAAGGCCCCGCCCTCCCTCCAGGCTCTGACCCAGCTGCAGCTCTTCCATCGCCGCCCTTCTGGACTCGGCTTCATCTGTCTCCCTCCCCTCCCCCACTCCCACTCAGCTTGCAGGCCGCTTCCCTGCCTTGAAAGCATGGCTCTGGCCCTGAGGGCCACAGACCTACTGGGCTTCAAGCACAAGGCTCTGCCTGGGCCTGCTGCTTCGGCCAGGGGCTCATTTTTTCCTGGAAAGACAAAACCATGGCCTCACCCCACACCTGCACTTTGCCACGGCAGGCAGCCCAGATGTAGGAAAGGCTCTGTGGAGTCAGAAGTGCCGAGACAGGCAGATGGCACCAGAGGGTTTGAGGGTCAGGGCGCAACTGGGCTAGCCCCTCCTCCCGGGAGTCGGGGAGGCCCGGCCTTCCTAGTGCCCAGGCCACGGCTCCGGGGAGAAACCCGCCATGGAGGGCACGGGGGAGGCCCTCTGCCTGAGGTGGCAGGTGTCACGCCAGGGCCACTGCAAGCCTGGCTCGGCTTGCCTGCTTTCTCCAAAGGAGGCTGGCCGACCAGCCGAACCTGGCACCTGGGCCAGGGCCCTTCCAAGGGGACGAGTTCCAGAGGATAGAGCCCTGGGGGCGGCTGCCAAGTCTCCTGGGGCGTGTGCTGGGCCCCCGTCAGAGGAGGAAGCAGCCTGGTAAACGGTGTGCCAGGCCTGAGATCTGGAGGCCTCCCACAGCCGGGTCCCTGTCCTGCCCAGGCCCCCCGAGGGAGGACGATGGTCGGGCAGTGGCGAGCGGGGTGGGGCTGGCGCCGAGCCTGCCCTTGGATGCCCCGGGGAAGGGCGCCGGGGGATGTGATGCCCTGGCCAGGTCTGAGGGACCGACCCAGCTCGGGGCTGTCGGGGGCAGAGAGAGAACCCCCCTCCGCCCTTTCCCTTCAGGTTCTTAGGGCTGGCCAAATCCTTCCCAAGACAGCTTGTCTGGAGAAAATCAGACCCAGCTGAAGAACATGTGTCCATGGGGGAAACCCGGGAAACTGAGTCTCCCCACACAATAGCGGAGATTCTCACCTTGCATCCTCTCCTGAGCTAATGACAAAGGTGGATGTCCCGGGTGGGCCTGTGGAATGGGAGAGGGGAGGAAGTCTATTGTCATGCAGAGGGACATGGAAAGACTTGTCTGAAGCTTATCCCCTGCACTGGGGTCAGGTCGGGAAGGGACTGCACAGAGGTGAGCAGGAACCAACCGGCCTGTCTGTGGTGGGGCTGGCCCCGGGGCAGGCGTGGGGGTGATGGCTGGAAGTGGGATGGCGCGTGAGTTGGCACCAGCCAGCGGTGGAGGCAGAGACTCAGAGGTCAGGGATCTCTCTCTCTGTCTCTGTCTCTGTCTCTCTCCCTCAGGGAGCTGAGGAGAGTAAGGTGGCGCCCCCTGCCCACCTCGCCTACCTCTCCATGGGCCCTTCTTTCTCTGGCCGCTCCGGGAGCCCTGCGGGCTTGGGTTCAACCCCCCACACACCGCACAGGCCAAGGGCGCATGCGCGACCGCCTGGGCCTAGGGCTGGCCTCGGGGGGGGGGGTCCTCAGTGAAGGCACCGCCCTCCCTCCAGGCTCTGACCCAGCTGCAGCTCTTCCATCGCCGCCCTTCTGGACTCGGCTTCATCTGTCTCCCTCCCCTCCCCCACTCCCACTCAGCTTGCAGGCCGCTTCCCTGCCTTGAAAGCATGGCTCTGGACCTGAGGGCCACAGACCTACTGGGCTTCAAGCACAAGGCTCTGCCTGGGCCTGCTGCTTCGGCCAGGGGCTCATTTTTTCCTGGAAAGACAAAACCATGGCCTCACCCCACACCTGCACTTTGCCACGGCAGGCAGCCCAGATGTAGGAAAGGCTCTGTGGAGTCAGAAGTGCCGAGACAGGCAGATGGCACCAGAGGGTTTGAGGGTCAGGGCGCAACTGGGCTAGCCCCTCCTCCCGGGAGTCGGGGAGGCCCGGCCTTCCTAGTGCCCAGGCCACGGCTCCGGGGAGAAACCCGCCATGGAGGGCACGGGGGAGGCCCTCTGCCTGAGGTGGCAGGTGTCACGCCAGGGCCACTGCAAGCCTGGCTCGGCTTGCCTGCTTTCTCCAAAGGAGGCTGGCCGACCAGCCGAACCTGGCACCTGGGCCAGGGCCCTTCCAAGGGGACGAGTTGCAGAGGATAGAGCCCTGGGGGCGGCTGCCAAGTCTCCTGGGGCGTGTGCTGGGCCCCCGTCAGAGGAGGAAGCAGCCTGGTAAACGGTGTGCCAGGCCTGAGATCTGGAGGCCTCCCACAGCCGGGTCCCTGTCCTGCCCAGGCCCACCGAGGGAGGACGATGGTCGGGCAGTGGCGAGCGGGGTGGGGCTGGCGCCGAGCCTGCCCTTGGATGCCCCGGGGAAGCGCGCCGGGGGATGGGATGCCCCTGGCCAGGTCTGAGGGACCGACCCAGCTCGGGGCTGTCGGGGGCAGAGAGAGAACCCCCCTCCGCCCTTTCCCTTCAGGTTCTTAGGGCTGGCCAAATCCTTCCCAAGACAGCTTGTCTGGAGAAAATCAGACCCAGCTGAAGAACATGTGTCCATGGGGGAAACCCGGGAAACTGAGTCTCCCCACACAATAGCGGAGATTCTCACCTTGCATCCTCTCCTGAGCTAATGACAAAGGTGGATGTCCCGGGTGGGCCTGTGGAATGGGAGAGGGGAGGAAGTCTATTGTCATGCAGAGGGACATGGAAAGACTTGTCTGAAGCTTATCCCCTGCACTGGGGTCAGGTCGGGAAGGGACGGCACAGAGGTGAGCAGGAACCAACCGGCCTGTCTGTGGTGGGGCTGGCCCCGGGGCAGGCGTGGGGGTGATGGCTGGAAGTGGGATGGCGCGTGAGTTGGCACCAGCCAGCGGTGGAGGCAGAGACTCAGAGGTCAGGGATCTCTCTCTCTGTCTCTGTCTCTCTCTCTCTCCCTCAGGGAGCTGAGGAGAGTAAGGTGGCGCCCCCTGCCCACCTCGCCTACCTCTCCATGGGCCCTTCTTTCTCTGGCCGCTCCGGGAGCCCTGCGGGCTTGGGTTCAACCCCCCACACACCGCACAGGCCAAGGGCGCATGCGCGACCGCCTGGGCCTAGGGCTGGCCTCGGGGGGGGGTCCTCAGTGAAGGCCCCGCCCTCCCTCCAGGCTCTGACCCAGCTGCAGCTCTTCCATCGCCGCCCTTCTGGACTCGGCTTCATCTGTCTCCCTCCCCTCCCCCACTCCCACTCAGCTTGCAGGCCGCTTCCCTGCCTTGAAAGCATGGCTCTGGCCCTGAGGGCCACAGACCTACTGGGCTTCAAGCACAAGGCTCTGCCTGGGCCTGCTGCTTCGGCCAGGGGCTCATTTTTTCCTGGAAAGACAAAACCATGGCCTCACCCCACACCTGCACTTTGCCACGGCAGGCAGCCCAGATGTAGGAAAGGCTCTGTGGAGTCAGAAGTGCCGAGACAGGCAGATGGCACCAGAGGGTTTGGGGGTCAGGGCGCAACTGGGTTAGCCCCTCCTCCCGGGAGTCGGGGAGGCCCGGCCTTCCTAGTGCCCAGGCCACGGCTCCGGGGAGAAACCCGCCATGGAGGGCACGGGGGAGGCCCTCTGCCTGAGGTGGCAGGTGTCACGCCAGGGCCACTGCAAGCCTGGCTCGGCTTGCCTGCTTTCTCCAAAGGAGGCTGGCCGACCAGCCGAACCTGGCACCTGGGCCAGGGCCCTTCCAAGGGGACGAGTTCCAGAGGATAGAGCCCTGGGGGCGGCTGCCAAGTCTCCTGGGGCGTGTGCTGGGCCCCCGTCAGAGGAGGAAGCAGCCTGGTAAACGGTGTGCCAGGCCTGAGATCTGGAGGCCTCCCACAGCCGGGTCCCTGTCCTGCCCAGGCCCCCCGAGGGAGGACGATGGTCGGGCAGTGGCGAGCGGGGTGGGGCTGGCGCCGAGCCTGCCCTTGGATGCCCCGGGGAAGGGCGCCGGGGGATGTGATGCCCTGGCCAGGTCTGAGGGACCGACCCAGCTCGGGGCTGTCGGGGGCAGAGAGAGAACCCCCCTCCGCCCTTTCCCTTCAGGTTCTTAGGGCTGGCCAAATCCTTCCCAAGACAGCTTGTCTGGAGAAAATCAGACCCAGCTGAAGAACATGTGTCCATGGGGGAAACCCGGGAAACTGAGTCTCCCCACACAATAGCGGAGATTCTCACCTTGCATCCTCTCCTGAGCTAATGACAAAGGTGGATGTCCCGGGTGGGCCTGTGGAATGGGAGAGGGGAGGAAGTCTATTGTCATGCAGAGGGACATGGAAAGACTTGTCTGAAGCTTATCCCCTGCACTGGGGTCAGGTCGGGAAGGGACGGCACAGAGGTGAGCAGGAACCAACCGGCCTGTCTGTGGTGGGGCTGGCCCCGGGGCAGGCGTGGGGGTGATGGCTGGAAGTGGGATGGCGCGTGAGTTGGCACCAGCCAGCGGTGGAGGCAGAGACTCAGAGGTCAGGGATCTCTCTCTCTGTCTCTGTCTCTGTCTCTCTCCCTCAGGGAGCTGAGGAGAGTAAGGTGGCGCCCCCTGCCCACCTCGCCTACCTCTCCATGGGCCCTTCTTTCTCTGGCCGCTCCGGGAGCCCTGCGGGCTTGGGTTCAACCCCCCACACACCGCACAGGCCAAGGGCGCATGCGCGACCGCCTGGGCCTAGGGCTGGCCTCGGGGGGGGGGGGGGGGTCCTCAGTGAAGGCCCCGCCCTCCCTCCAGGCTCTGACCCAGCTGCAGCTCTTCCATCGCCGCCCTTCTGGACTCGGCTTCATCTGTCTCCCTCCCCTCCCCCACTCCCACTCAGCTTGCAGGCCGCTTCCCTGCCTTGAAAGCATGGCTCTGGCCCTGAGGGCCACAGACCTACTGGGCTTCAAGCACAAGGCTCTGCCTGGGCCTGCTGCTTCGGCCAGGGGCTCATTATTTCCTGGAAAGACAAAGCCATGGCCTCACCCCACGCCTGCACTTTGCCACGGCAGGCAGCCCAGATGTAGGAAAGGCTCTGTGGAGTCAGAAGTGCCGAGACAGGCAGATGGCACCAGAGGGTTTGGGGGCCAGGGCGCAACTGGGCTAGCCCCTCCTCCCGGGAGTCGGGGAGGCCCGGCCTTCCTAGTGCCCAGGCCACGGCTCCGGGGAGAAACCCGCCATGGAGGGCACGCGGGAGGCCCTCTGCCTGAGGTGGCAGGTGTCACGCCAGGGCCACTGCAAGCCTGGCTCGGCTTGCCTGCTTTCTCCAAAGGAGGCTGGCCGACCAGCCGAACCTGGCACCTGGGCCAGGCCCCTTCCAAGGGGACGAGTTCCAGAGGATAGAGCCCTGGGGGCGGCTGCCAAGTCTCCTGGGGCGTGTGCTGGGCCCCCGTCAGAGGAGGAAGCAGCCTGGTAAACGGTGTGCCAGGCCTGAGATCTGGAGGCCTCCCACAGCCGGGTCCCTGTCCTGCCCAGGCCCCCCGAGGGAGGACGATGGTCGGGCAGTGGCGAGCGGGGTGGGGCTGGCGCCGAGCCTGCCCTTGGATGCCCCGGGGAAGGGAGCCGGGGGATGGGCTGCCCCTGGCCAGGTCTGAGGGACCGACCCAGCTCGGGGCTGTCGGGGGCAGAGAGAGAACCCCCCTCCGCCCTTTCCCTTCAGGTTCTTAGGGCTGGCCAAATCCTTCCCAAGACAGCTTGTCTGGAGAAAATCAGACCCAGCTGAAGAACATGTGTCCATGGGGGAAACCCGGGAAACTGAGTCTCCCCACACAATAGCAGAGATTCTCATCTTGCATCCTCTCCTGAGCTAATGACAAAGGTGGATGTCCCGGGTGGGTGGGCCTGTGGAATGGGAGAGGGGAGGAAGTCTATTGTCATGCAGAGGGACATGGAAAGACTTGTCTGAAGCTTATCCCCTGCACTGGGGTCAGGTCGGGAAGGGACGGCACAGAGGTGAGCAGGAACCAACCGGCCTCTCTGTGGTGGGGCTGGCCCCGGGGCAGGCGTGGGGGTGATGGCTGGAAGTGGGATGGCGCGTGAGTTGGCACCAGCCAGCGGTGGAGGCAGAGACTCAGAGGTCAGGGATCTCTCTCTCTGTCTCTGTCTCTGTCTCTCTCCCTCAGGGAGCTGAGGAGAGTAAGGTGGCGCCCCCTGCCCACCTCGCCTACCTCTCCATGGGCCCTTCTTTCTCTGGCCGCTCCGGGAGCCCTGCGGGCTTGGGTTCAAGCCCCCACACACCGCACAGGCCAAGGGCGCATGCGCGACCGCCGGGGCCTAGGGCTGGCCTCGGGGGGCGGGGGGGTCCTCAGTGAAGGCCCCGCCCTCCCTCCAGGCTCTGACCCAGCTGCAGCTCTTCCATCGCCGCCCTTCTGGACTCGGCTTCAGCTGTCTCCCTCCCCTTCCCCACTCCCACTCTGCTTGCAGGCCGCTTCCCTGCCTTGAAAGCATTGCTCTGGCCCTGAGGGCCACAGACCTACTGGGCTTCAAGCTCAAGGCTCTGCCTGGGCCTGCTGCTTCGGCCAGGGGCTCATTATTTCCTGGAAAGACAAAGCCATGGCCTCACCCCACGCCTGCACTTTGCCACGGCAGGCAGCCCAGATGTAGGAAAGGCTCTGTGGAGTCAGAAGTGCCGAGACAGGCAGATGGCACCAGAGGGTTTGGGGGCCAGGGCGCAACTGGGCTAGCCCCTCCTCCCGGGAGTCGGGGAGGCCCGGCCTTCCTAGTGCCCAGGCCACGGCTCCGGGGAGAAACCCGCCATGGAGGGCACGCGGGAGGCCCTCTGCCTGAGGTGGCAGGTGTCACGCCAGGGCCACTGCAAGCCTGGCTCGGCTTGCCTGCTTTCTCCAAAGGAGGCTGGCCGACCAGCCGAACCTGGCACCTGGGCCAGGCCCCTTCCAAGGGGACGAGTTCCAGAGGCTAGAGCCCTGGGGGCGGCTGCCAAGTCTCCTGGGGCGTGTGCTGGGCCCCCGTCAGAGGAGGAAGCAGCCTGGTAAACGGTGTGCCAGGCCTGAGATCTGGAGGCCTCCCACAGCCGGGTCCCTGTCCTGCCCAGGCCCCCCGAGGGAGGACGATGGTCGGGCAGTGGCGAGCGGGGTGGGGCTGGCGCCGAGCCTGCCCTTGGATGCCCCGGGGAAGGGCGCCGGGGGATGGGCTGCCCTTGGCCAGGTCTGAGGGACCGACGCAGCTCGGGGCTGTCGGGGGCAGAGAGAGAACCCCCCTCCGCCCTTTCCCTTCAGGTTCTTAGGGCTGGCCAAATCCTTCCCAAGACAGCTTGTCTGGAGAAAATCAGACCCAGCTGAAGAACATGTGTCCATGGGGGAAACCCGGGAAACTGAGTCTCCCCACACAATAGCAGAGATTCTCATCTTGCATCCTCTCCTGAGCTAATGACAAAGGTGGATGTCCCGGGTGGGTGGGCCTGTGGAATGGGAGAGGGGAGGAAGTCTATTGTCATGCAGAGGGACATGGAAAGACTTGTCTGAAGCTTATCCCCTGCACTGGGGTCAGGTCGGGAAGGGACGGCACAGAGGTGAGCAGGAACCAACCGGCCTCTCTGTGGTGGGGCTGGCCCCGGGGCAGGCGTGGGGGTGATGGCTGGAAGTGGGATGGCGCGTGAGTTGGCACCAGCCAGCGGTGGAGGCAGAGACTCAGAGGTCAGGGATCTCTCTCTCTGTCTCTGTCTCTGTCTCTCTCCCTCAGGGAGCTGAGGAGAGTAAGGTGGCGCCCCCTGCCCACCTCGCCTACCTCTCCATGGGCCCTTCTTTCTCTGGCCGCTCCGGGAGCCCTGCGGGCTTGGGTTCAAGCCCCCACACACCGCACAGGCCAAGGGCGCATGCGCGACCGCCGGGGCTTAGGGCTGGCCTCGGGGGGCGGGGGGGGTCCTCAGTGAAGGCCCCGCCCTCCCTCCAGGCTCTGACCCAGCTGCAGCTCTTCCATCGCCGCCCTTCTGGACTCGGCTTCAGCTGTCTCCCTCCCCTCCCCCACTCCCACTCAGCTTGCAGGCCGCTTCCCTGCCTTGAAAGCATTGCTCTGGCCCTGAGGGCCACAGACCTACTGGGCTTCAAGCTCAAGGCTCTGCCTGGGCCTGCTGCTTCGGCCAGGGGCTCATTATTTCCTGGAAAGACAAAGCCATGGCCTCACCCCACGCCTGCACTTTGCCACGGCAGGCAGCCCAGATGTAGGAAAGGCTCTGTGGAGTCAGAAGTGCCGAGACAGGCAGATGGCACCAGAGGGTTTGGGGGCCAGGGCGCAACTGGGCTAGCCCCTCCTCCCGGGAGTCGGGGAGGCCCGGCCTTCCTAGTGCCCAGGCCACGGCTCCGGGGAGAAACCCGCCATGGAGGGCACGCGGGAGGCCCTCTGCCTGAGGTGGCAGGTGTCACGCCAGGGCCACTGCAAGCCTGGCTCGGCTTGCCTGCTTTCTCCAAAGGAGGCTGGCCGACCAGCCGAACCTGGCACCTGGGCCAGGCCCCTTCCAAGGGGACGAGTTCCAGAGGATAGAGCCCTGGGGGCGGCTGCCAAGTCTCCTGGGGCGTGTGCTGGGCCCCCGTCAGAGGAGGAAGCAGCCTGGTAAACGGTGTGCCAGGCCTGAGATCTGGAGGCCTCCCACAGCCGGGTCCCTGTCCTGCCCAGGCCCCCCGAGGGAGGACGATGGTCGGGCAGTGGCGAGCGGGGTGGGGCTGGCGCCGAGCCTGCCCTTGGATGCCCCGGGGAAGGGCGCCGGGGGATGGGCTGCCCCTGGCCAGGTCTGAGGGACCGACCCAGCTCGGGGCTGTCGGGGGCAGAGAGAGAACCCCCCTCCGCCCTTTCCCTTCAGGTTCTTAGGGCTGGCCAAATCCTTCCCAAGACAGCTTGTCTGGAGAAAATCAGACCCAGCTGAAGAACATGTGTCCATGGGGGAAACCCGGGAAACTGAGTCTCCCCACACAATAGCAGAGATTCTCATCTTGCATCCTCTCCTGAGCTAATGACAAAGGTGGATGTCCCGGGTGGGTGGGCCTGTGGAATGGGAGAGGGGAGGAAGTCTATTGTCATGCAGAGGGACATGGAAAGACTTGTCTGAAGCTTATCCCCTGCACTGGGGTCAGGTCGGGAAGGGACGGCACAGAGGTGAGCAGGAACCAACCGGCCTCTCTGTGGTGGGGCTGGCCCCGGGGCAGGCGTGGGGGTGATGGCTGGAAGTGGGATGGCGCGTGAGTTGGCACCAGCCAGCGGTGGAGGCAGAGACTCAGAGGTCAGGGATCTCTCTCTCTGTCTCTGTCTCTGTCTCTCTCCCTCAGGGAGCTGAGGAGAGTAAGGTGGCGCCCCCTGCCCACCTCGCCTACCTCTCCATGGGCCCTTCTTTCTCTGGCCGCTCCGGGAGCCCTGCGGGCTTGGGTTCAAGCCCCCACACACCGCACAGGCCAAGGGCGCATGCGCGACCGCCGGGGCTTAGGGCTGGCCTCGGGGGGCGGGGGGGGTCCTCAGTGAAGGCCCCGCCCTCCCTCCAGGCTCTGACCCAGCTGCAGCTCTTCCATCGCCGCCCTTCTGGACTCGGCTTCAGCTGTCTCCCTCCCCTCCCCCACTCCCACTCAGCTTGCAGGCCGCTTCCCTGCCTTGAAAGCATTGCTCTGGCCCTGAGGGCCACAGACCTACTGGGCTTCAAGCTCAAGGCTCTGCCTGGGCCTGCTGCTTCGGCCAGGGGCTCATTATTTCCTGGAAAGACAAAGCCATGGCCTCACCCCACGCCTGCACTTTGCCACGGCAGGCAGCCCAGATGTAGGAAAGGCTCTGTGGAGTCAGAAGTGCCGAGACAGGCAGATGGCACCAGAGGGTTTGGGGGCCAGGGCGCAACTGGGCTAGCCCCTCCTCCCGGGAGTCGGGGAGGCCCGGCCTTCCTAGTGCCCAGGCCACGGCTCCGGGGAGAAACCCGCCATGGAGGGCACGCGGGAGGCCCTCTGCCTGAGGTGGCAGGTGTCACGCCAGGGCCACTGCAAGCCTGGCTCGGCTTGCCTGCTTTCTCCAAAGGAGGCTGGCCGACCAGCCGAACCTGGCACCTGGGCCAGGCCCCTTCCAAGGGGACGAGTTCCAGAGGATAGAGCCCTGGGGGCGGCTGCCAAGTCTCCTGGGGCGTGTGCTGGGCCCCCGTCAGAGGAGGAAGCAGCCTGGTAAACGGTGTGCCAGGCCTGAGATCTGGAGGCCTCCCACAGCCGGGTCCCTGTCCTGCCCAGGCCCCCCGAGGGAGGACGATGGTCGGGCAGTGGCGAGCGGGGTGGGGCTGGCGCCGAGCCTGCCCTTGGATGCCCCGGGGAAGGGCGCCGGGGGATGGGCTGCCCCTGGCCAGGTCTGAGGGACCGACCCAGCTCGGGGCTGTCAGGGGCAGAGAGAGAACCCCCCTCCGCCCTTTCCCTTCAGCTTCTTAGGGCTGGCCAAATCCTTCCCAAGACAGCTTGTCTGGAGAAAATCAGACCCAGCTGAAGAACATGTGTCCATGGGGGAAACCCGGGAAACTGAGTCTCCCCACACAATAGCAGAGATTCTCATCTTGCATCCTCTCCTGAGCTAATGACAAAGGTGGATGTCCCGGGTGGGCCTGTGGAATGGGAGAGGGGAGGAAGTCTATTGTCATGCAGAGGGACATGGAAAGACTTGTCTGAAGCTTATCCCCTGCACTGGGGTCAGGTCGGGAAGGGACGGCACAGAGGTGAGCAGGAACCAACCGGCCTCTCTGTGGTGGGGCTGGCCCCGGGGCAGGCGTGGGGGTGATGGCTGGAAGTGGGATGGCGCGTGAGTTGGCACCAGCCAGCGGTGGAGGCAGAGACTCAGAGGTCAGGGATCTCTCTCTCTGTCTCTGTCTCTCTCTCTCTCCCTCAGGGAGCTGAGGAGAGTAAGGTGGCGCCCCCTGCCCACCTCGCCTACCTCTCCATGGGCCCTTCTTTCTCTGGCCGCTCCGGGAGCCCTGCGGGCTTGGGTTCAAGCCCCCACACACCGCACAGGCCAAGGGCGCATGCGCGACCGCCGGGGCCTAGGGCTGGCCTCGGGGGGCGGGGGGGTCCTCAGTGAAGGCCCCGCCCTCCCTCCAGGCTCTGACCCAGCTGCAGCTCTTCCATCGCCGCCCTTCTGGACTCGGCTTCAGCTGTCTCCCTCCCCTCCCCCACTCCCACTCAGCTTGCAGGCCGCTTCCCTGCCTTGAAAGCATTGCTCTGGCCCTGAGGGCCACAGACCTACTGGGCTTCAAGCTCAAGGCTCTGCCTGGGCCTGCTGCTTCGGCCAGGGGCTCATTTTTTCCTGGAAAGACAAAGCCATGGCCTCACCCCACGCCTGCACTTTGCCACGGCAGGCAGCCCAGATGTAGGAAAGGCTCTGTGGAGTCAGAAGTGCCGAGACAGGCAGATGGCACCAGAGGGTTTGGGGGCCAGGGCGCAACTGGGCTAGCCCCTCCTCCCGGGAGTCGGGGAGGCTCGGCCTTCCTAGTGCCCAGCCCACGGCTCCGGGGAGAAACCCGCCATGGAGGGCACGCGGGAGGCCCTCTGCCTGAGGTGGCAGGTGTCACGCCAGGGCCACTGCAAGCCTGGCTCGGCTTGCCTGCTTTCTCCAAAGGAGGCTGGCCGACCAGCCGAACCTGGCACCTGGGCCAGGCCCCTTCCAAGGGGACCAGTTCCAGAGGATAGAGCCCTGGGGGCGGCTGCCAAGTCTCCTGGGGCGTGTGCTGGGCCCCCGTCAGAGGAGGAAGCAGCCTGGTAAACGGTGTGCCAGGCCTGAGATCTGGAGGCCTCCCACAGCCGGGTCCCTGTCCTGCCCAGGCCCCCCGAGGGAGGACGATGGTCGGGCAGTGGCGAGCGGGGTGGGGCTGGCGCCGAGCCTGCCCTTGGATGCCCCGGGGAAGGGCGCCGGGGGATGGGCTGCCCCTGGCCAGGTCTGAGGGACCGACCCAGCTCGGGGCTGTCGGGGGCAGAGAGAGAACCCCCCTCCGCCCTTTCCCTTCAGCTTCTTAGGGCTGGCCAAATCCTTCCCAAGACAGCTTGTCTGGAGAAAATCAGACCCAGCTGAAGAACATGTGTCCATGGGGGAAACCCGGGAAACTGAGGCTCCCCACAAAATAGCAGAGATTCTCATCTTGCATCCTCTCCTGAGCTAATGACAAAGGTGGATGTCCCGGGTGGGTGGGCCTGTGGAATGGGAGAGGGGAGGAAGTCTATTGTCATGCAGAGGGACATGGAAAGACTTGTCTGAAGCTTATCCCCTGCACTGGGGTCAGGTCGGGAAGGGACGGCACAGAGGTGAGCAGGAACCAACCGGCCTCTCTGTGGTGGGGCTGGCCCCGGGGCAGGCGTGGGGGTGATGGCTGGAAGTGGGATGGCGCGTGAGTTGGCACCAGCCAGCGGTGGAGGCAGAGACTCAGAGGTCAGGGATCTCTCTCTCTGTCTCTGTCTCTCTCTCTCTCCCTCAGGGAGCTGAGGAGAGTAAGGTGGCGCCCCCTGCCCACCTCGCCTACCTCTCCATGTGCCCTTCTTTCTCTGGCCGCTCTGGGAGCCCTGCGGGCTTGGGTTCAAGCCCCCACACACCGCACAGGCCAAGGGCGCATGCGCGACCGCCGGGGCCTAGGGCTGGCCTCGGGGGGCCGGGGGTCCTCAGTGAAGGCCCCGCCCTCCCTCCTGGCTCTGACCCAGCTGCAGCTCTTCCATCGCCGCCCTTCTGGACTCGGCTTCAGCTGTCTCCCTCCCCTCCCCCACTCCCACTCAGCTTGCAGGCTGCTTCCCTGCCTTGAAAGCATTGCTCTGGCCCTGAGGGCCACAAACCTACTGGGCTTCAAGCTCAAGGCTCTGCCTGGGCCTGCTGCTTCGGCCAGGGGCTCATAATTTCCTGGAAAGACAAAGCCATGTCCTCACCCCACGCCTGCACATTGCCACGGCAGGCAGCCCAGATGTAGGAAAGGCTCTGTGGAGTCAGAAGTGCCGAGACAGGCAGATGGCACCAGAGGGTTTGGGGGCCAGGGCGCAACTGGGCTAGCCCCTCCTCCCGGGAGTCGGGGAGGCCAGGCCTTCTTAGTGCCCAGGCCACGGCTCCGGGGAGAAACCCGCCATGGAGGGCACGCGGGAGGCCCTCTGCCTGAGGTGGCAGGTGTCACGCCAGGGCCACTGCAAGCCTGGCTCGGCTTGCCTGCTTTCTCCAAAGGAGGCTGGCCGACCAGCCGAACCTGGCACCTGGGCCAGGCCCCTTCCAAGGGGACGAGTTCCAGAGGATAGAGCCCTGGGGGCGGCTGCCAAGTCTCCTGGGGCGTGTGCTGGGCCCCCGTCAGAGGAGGAAGCAGCCTGGTAAACGGTGTGCCAGGCCTGAGATCTGGAGGCCTCCCACAGCCGGGTCCCTGTCCTGCCCAGGCCCCCCGAGGGAGGACGATGGTCGGGCAGTGGCGAGCGGGGTGGGGCTGGCGCCGAGCCTGCCCTTGGATGCCCCGGGGAAGGGCGCCGGGGGATGGGCTGCCCCTGGCCAGGTCTGAGGGACCGACCCAGCTCAGGGCTGTCGGGGGCAGAGAGAGAACCCCCCTCCGCCCTTTCCCTTCAGGTTCTTAGGGCTGGCCAAATCCTTCCCAAGACAGCTTGTCTGGAGAAAATCAGACCCAGCTGAAGAACATGTGTCCATGGGGGAAACCCGGGAAACTGAGTCTCCCCACACAATAGCAGAGATTCTCATCTTGCATCCTCTCCTGAGCTAATGACAAAGGTGGATGTCCCGGGTGGGCCTGTGGAATGGGAGAGGGGAGGAAGTCTATTGTCATGCAGAGGGACATGGAAAGACTTGTTTGAAGCTTATCCCCTGCACTGGGGTCAGGTCGGGAAGGGACGGCACAGAGGTGAGCAGGAACCAACCGGCCTGTCTGTGGTGGGGCTGGCGCCGGGGCAGGCGTGGGGGTGATGGCTGGAAGTGGGATGGCGCGTGAGTTGGCACCAGCCAGCGGTGGAGGCAGAGACTCAGAGGTCAGGGATCTCTCTCTCTGTCTCTGTCTCTCTCTCTCTCCCTCAGGGAGCTGAGGAGAGTAAGGTGGCGCCCCCTGCCCACCTCGCCTACCTCTCCATGGGCCCTTCTTTCTCTGCCCGCTCCGGGAGCCCTGCGGGCTTGGGTTCAACCCCCCACACACCGCACAGGCCAAGGGCGCATGCGCGACCGCCGGGGCCTAGGGCTGGCCTCGGGGGGGGGGGGGGTTCCTCAGTGAAAGCCCCGCCCTCCCTCCAGGCTCTGACCCAGCTGCAGCTCTTCCATCGCCGCCCTTCTGGACTCGGCTTCAGCTGTCTCCCTCCCCTCCCCCACTCCCACTCAGCTTGCAGGCCGCTTCCCTGCCTTGAAAGCATGGCTCTGGCCCTGAGGGCCACAGACCTACTGGGCTTCAAGCACAAGGCTCTGCCTGGGCCTGCTGCTTCGGCCAGGGGCTCATTGTTTCCTGGAAAGACAAAACCATGGCCTCACCACACACCTGCACTTTGCCACGGCAGGCAGCCCAGATGTAGGAAAGGCTCTGTGGAGTCAGAAGTGCCGAGACAGGCAGATGGCACCAGAGGGTTTGGGGGCCAGGGCGCAACTGGGCTAGCCCCTCCTCCCGGCAGTCGGGGAGGCCCGGACTTCCTAGTGCCCAGGCCACGGCTCCGGGGAGAAACCCGCCATGGAGGGCACGCGGGAGGCCCTGTGCCTGAGGTGGCAGGTGTCACGCCAGGGCCACTGCAAGCCTGGCTCGGCTTGCCTGCTTTCTCCAAAGGAGGCTGGCCGACCAGCCGAACCTGGCACCTGGGCCAGGCCCCTTCCAAGGGGACGAGTTGCAGAGGATAGAGCCCTGGGGGCGGCTGCCAAGTCTCCTGGGACGTGTGCTGGGCCCCCGTCAGAGGAGGAAGCAGCCTGGTAAACGGTGTGCCAGGCCTGAGATCTGGAGACCTCCCACAGCCGGGTCCCTGTCCTGCCCAGGCCCCCCGAGGGAGGACGATGGTCGGGCAGTGGCGAGCGGGGTGGGGCTGGCGCCGAGGCTGCCCTTGGATGCCCCCGGGAAGGGCGCCGGGGGATGGGATGCCCCTGGCCAGGTCTGAGGGACCGACCCACCTCGGGGCTGTCGGGGGCAGAGAGAGAACCCCCCTCCGCCCTTTCCCTTCAGGTTCTTAGGGCTGGCCAAATCCTTCCCAAGACAGCTTGTCTGGAGAAAATCAGACCCAGCTGAAGAACATGTGTCCATGGGGGAAACCCGGGAAACTGAGTCTCCCCACACAATAGCAGAGATTCTCATCTTGCATCCTCTCCTGAGCTAATGACAAAGGTGGATGTCCCGGGTGGGCCTGTGGAATGGGAGAGGGGAGGAAGTCTATTGTCATGCAGAGGGACATGGAAAGACTTGTCTGAAGCTTATCCCCTGCACTGGGGTCAGGTCGGGAAGGGACGGCACAGAGGTGAGCAGGAACCAACCGGCCTGTCTGTGGTGGGGCTGGCCCCGGGGCAGGCATGAGGGTGATGGCTGGAAGTGGGATGGCGCGTGAGTTGGCACCAGCCAGCGGTGGAGGCAGAGACTCAGAGGTCAGGGATCTCTCTCTCTGTCTCTGTCTCTCTCTCTCTCCCTCAGGGAGCTGAGGAGAGTAAGGTGGCGCCCCCTGCCCACCTCGACTACCTCTCCATGGGCCCTTCTTTCTCTGCCCGCTCCTGGAGCCCTGCGGGCTTGGGTTCAACCCCCCACACACCGCACAGGCCAAGGGCGCATGCGCGACCGCCGGGGCCTAGGGCTGGCCTCAGGGGGGGGGTTCCTCAGTGAAGGCCCCTCCCTCCCTCCAGGCTCTGACCCAGCTGCAGCTCTTCCATCGCCGCCCTTCTGGACTCGGCTTCAGCTGTCTCCCTCCCCTCCCCCACTCCCACTCAGCTTGCAGGCTGCTTCCCTGCCTTGAAAGCATGGCTCTGGCCCTGAGGGCCACAGACCTACTGGGCTTCAAGCACAAGGCTCTGCCTGGGCCTGCTGCTTCGGCCAGGGGCTCATTGTTTCCTGGAAAGACAAAACCATGGCCTCACCACACACCTGCACTTTGCCACGGCAGGCAGCCCAGATGTAGGAAAGGCTCTGTGGAGTCAGAAGTGCCGAGACAGGCAGATGGCACCAGAGGGTTTGGGGGTCAGGGCGCAACTGGGCTAGCCCCTCCTCCCGGGAGTCGGGGAGGCCCGGCCTTCCTAGTGCCCAGGCCACGGCTCCGGGGAGAAACCCGCCATGGAGGGCACGCGGGAGGCCCTCTGCCTGAGGTGGCAGGTGTCACGCCAGGGCCACTGCAAGCCTGGCTCGGCTTGCCTGCTTTCTCCAAAGGAGGCTGGCCGACCAGCCGAACCTGGCACCTGGGCCAGGCCCCTTCCAAGGGGACGAGTTCCAGAGGATAGAGCCCTGGGGGCGGCTGCCAAGTCTCCTGGGGCGTGTGCTGGGCCCCCGTCAGAGGAGGAAGCATCCTGGTAAACGGTGTGCCAGGCCTGAGATCTGGAGGCCTCCCACAGCCGGGTCCCTGTCCTGCCCAGGCCCCCGAGGGAGGACGATGGTCGGGCAGTGGCGAGCGGGGTGGGGCTGGCGCCGAGCCTGCCCTTGGATGCCCCGGGGAAGGGCGCCGGGGGATGGGATGCCCCTGGCCAGGTCTGAGGGACCGACCCAGCTCGGGGCTGTCGGGGGCAGAGAGAGAACCCCCCTCCGCCCTTTCCCTTCAGGTTCTTAGGGCTGGCCAAATCCTTCCCAAGACAGCTTGTCTGGAGAAAATCAGACCCAGCTGAAGAACATGTGTCCATGGGGGAAACCCGGGAAACTGAGTCTCCCCACACAATAGCGGAGATTCTCACCTTGCATCCTCTCCTGAGCTAATGACAAAGGTGGATGTCCCGGGTGGGCCTGTGGAATGGGAGAGGGGAGGAAGTCTATTGTCATGCAGAGGGACATGGAAAGACTTGTCTGAAGCTTATCCCCTGCACAGGGGTCAGGTCGGGAAGGGACGGCACAGAGGTGAGCAGGAACCAACCGGCCTCTTTGTGGTGAGGCGGGCCCCAGGCAGGCGTGGGGGTGATGGCTGGAAGTGGGATGGCGCGTGAGTTGGCACCAGCCAGCGGTGGAGGCAGAGACTCAGAGGTCAGGGATCTGTCTCTCTGTCTCTGTCTCTCTCTCTCTCCCTCAGGGAGCTGAGGAGAGTAAGGTGGCGCCCCCTGCCCACCTCGCCTACCTCTCCATGGGCCCTTCTTTCTCTGGCCGCTCCGGGAGCCCTGCGGGCTTGGGTTCAACCCCCCACACACCGCACAGGCCAAGGGCGCATGCGTGACCGCCGGGGCCTAGGGCTGGCCTGGGGGGGGGGTCCTCAGTGAAGGCCCCGCCATCCCTCCAGGCTCTGACCCAGCTGCAGCTCTTCCATCGCCGCCCTTCTGGACTCGGCTTCAGCTGTCTCCCTCCCCTCCCCCACTCCCACTCAGCTTGCAGGCCGCTTCCCTGCCTTGAAAGCATGGCTCTGGCCCTGAGGGCCACAGACCTACTGGGCTTCAAGCTCAAGGCTCTGCCTGGGCATGCTGCTTCGGCCAGGGGCTCATTTTTTCCTGGAAAGACAAAACCATGGCCTCACCCCACGCCTGCACTTTGCCACGGCAGGCAGCCCAGATGTAGGAAAGGCTCTGTGGAGTCAGAAGTGCCGAGACAGGCAGATGGCACCAGAGGGTTTGGGGGCCAGGGCGCAACTGGGCTAGCCCCTCCTCCCGGGAGTCGGGGAGGCCCGGCCTTCCTAGTGCCCAGGCCACGGCTCCGGGGAGAAACCCGCCATGGAGGGCACGCGGGAGGCCCTCTGCCTGAGGTGGCAGGTGTCACGCCAGGGCCACTGCAAGCCTGGCTCTGCTTGCCTGCTTTCTCCAAAGGAGGCTGGCCGACCAGCCGAACCTGGCACCTGGGCCAGGCCCCTTCCAAGGGGACGAGTTCCAGAGGATAGAGCCCTGGGGGCGGCTGCCAAGTCTCCTGGGGCGTGTGCTGGGCCCCCGTCAGAGGAGGAAGCAGCCTGGTAAACGGTGTGCCAGGCCTGAGATCTGGAGGCCTCCCACAGCCGGGTCCCTGTCCTGCCCAGGCCCCCCGAGGGAGGACGATGGTCGGGCAGTGGCGAG
Source organism: Diceros bicornis minor (assembly GCF_020826845.1). Classification (NCBI taxonomy): domain Eukaryota; kingdom Metazoa; phylum Chordata; class Mammalia; order Perissodactyla; family Rhinocerotidae; genus Diceros; species Diceros bicornis. The sequence continues at coordinate 79,067 of NW_026691223.1, read as the reverse complement.
CGGGGTGGGGCTGGCGCCGAGCCTGCCCTTGGATGCCCCGGGGAAGGGCGCCGGGGGATGGGATGCCCCTGGCCAGGTCTGAGGGACCGACTCAGCTCGGGGCTGTAGGGGGCAGAGAGAGAACCCCCCTCCGCCCTTTCCCTTCAGGTGCTTAGGGCTGGCCAAATCCTTCCCAAGACAGCTTGTCTGGAGAAAATCAGACCCATCTGAAGAACATGTGTCCAAGGGAGAAACCCGGGAAACTGAGTCACCCCACACATTAGCAGAGATTCTCATCTTGCATCCTCTCCTGAGCTAATGACAAAGGTGGATGTCCCGGGTGGGCCTGTGGAATGGGAGAGGGGAGGAAGTCTATTGTCATGTAGAGGGACATGGAAAGACTTGTCTGAAGCTTATCCGCTGCACTGGGGTCAGGTCGGGAAGGGACGGCACAGAGGTGAGCAGGAACCAACCGGCCTGTCTGTGGTGGGGCTGGCCCCGAGGCAGGCGTGGGGGTGATGGCTGGAAGTGGGCTGGCGCGTGAGTTGGCACCAGCCAGCGGTGGAGGCAGAGACTCAGAGGTCAGGGATCTCTCTCTCTGTCTCTGTCTCTCTCTCTCTCCCTCAGGGAGCTGAGGAGAGTAAGGTGGCGCCCCCTGCCCACCTCGCCTACCTCTCCATGGGCCCTTCTTTCTCTGGCCGCTCCGGGAGCCCTGCGGGCTTGGGTTCAACCCCCCACACACCGCACAGGCCAAGGGCGCATGCGTGACCGCCGGGGCCTAGGGCTGGCCTCGGGGGGGGGGTCCTCAGTGAAGGCCCCGCCCTCCCTCCAGGCTCTGACCCAGCTGCAGCTCTTCCATCGCCGCCCTTCTGGACTCGGCTTCAGCTGTCTCGCTCCCCTCCCCCACTCCCACTCAGCTTGCAGGCCGCTTCCCTGCCTTGAAAGCATGGCTCTGGCCCTGAGGGCCACAGACCTACTGGGCTTCAAGCTCAAGGCTCTGCCTGGGCCTGCTGCTTCGGCCAGGGGCTCATTTTTTCCTGGAAAGACAAAACCATGGCCTCACCCCACGCCTGCACTTTGCCACGGCAGGCAGCCCAGATGTAGGAAAGGCTCTGTGGAGTCAGAGGTGCCGAGACAGGCAGATGGCACCAGAGGGTTTGGGGGCCAGGGCGCAACTGGGCTAGCCCCTCCTCCCGGGAGTCGGGGAGGCCCGGCCTTCCTAGTGCCCAGGCCACGGCTCCGGGGAGAAACCCGCCATGGAGGGCACGCGGGAGGCCCTCTGCCTGAGGTGGCAGGTGTCACGCCAGGGCCACTGCAAGCCTGGCTCGGCTTGCCTGCTTTCTCCAAAGGAGGCTGGCCGACCAGCCGAACCTGGCACCTGGGCCAGGCCCCTTCCAAGGGGACGAGTTCCAGAGGATAGAGCCCTGGGGACGGCTGCCAAGTCTCCTGGGGCGTGTGCTGGGCCCCCGTCAGAGGAGGAAGCATCCTGGTAAACGGTGTGCCAGGCCTGAGATCTGGAGGCCTCCCACAGCCGGGTCCCTGTCCTGCCCAGGCCCCCGAGGGAGGACGATGGTCGGGCAGTGGCGAGCGGGGTGGGGCTGGCGCCGAGCCTGCCCTTGGATGCCCCGGGGAAGGGCGCCGGGGGATGGGATGCCCCTGGCCAGGTCTGAGGGACCGACCCAGCTCGGGGCTGTCGGGGGCAGAGAGAGAACCCCCCTCCGCCCTTTCCCTTCAGGTTCTTAGGGCTGGCCAAATCCTTCCCAAGACAGCTTGTCTGGAGAAAATCAGACCCAGCTGAAGAACATGTGTCCATGGGGGAAACCCGGGAAACTGAGTCTCCCCACACAATAGCGGAGATTCTCACCTTGCATCCTCTCCTGAGCTAATGACAAAGGTGGATGTCCCGGGTGGGCCTGTGGAATGGGAGAGGGGAGGAAGTCTATTGTCATGCAGAGGGACATGGAAAGACTTGTCTGAAGCTTATCCCCTGCACAGGGGTCAGGTCGGGAAGGGACGGCACAGAGGTGAGCAGGAACCAACCGGCCTCTTTGTGGTGAGGCGGGCCCCAGGCAGGCGTGGGGGTGATGGCTGGAAGTGGGATGGCGCGTGAGTTGGCACCAGCCAGCGGTGGAGGCAGAGACTCAGAGGTCAGGGATCTGTCTCTCTGTCTCTGTCTCTCTCTCTCTCCCTCAGGGAGCTGAGGAGAGTAAGGTGGCGCCCCCTGCCCACCTCGCCTACCTCTCCATGGGCCCTTCTTTCTCTGGCCGCTCCGGGAGCCCTGCGGGCTTGGGTTCAACCCCCCACACACCGCACAGGCCAAGGGCGCATGCGTGACCGCCGGGGCCTAGGGCTGGCCTGGGGGGGGGTCCTCAGTGAAGGCCCCGCCATCCCTCCAGGCTCTGACCCAGCTGCAGCTCTTCCATCGCCGCCCTTCTGGACTCGGCTTCAGCTGTCTCCCTCCCCTCCCCCACTCCCACTCAGCTTGCAGGCCGCTTCCCTGCCTTGAAAGCATGGCTCTGGCCCTGAGGGCCACAGACCTACTGGGCTTCAAGCTCAAGGCTCTGCCTGGGCATGCTGCTTCGGCCAGGGGCTCATTTTTTCCTGGAAAGACAAAACCATGGCCTCACCCCACGCCTGCACTTTGCCACGGCAGGCAGCCCAGATGTAGGAAAGGCTCTGTGGAGTCAGAAGTGCCGAGACAGGCAGATGGCACCAGAGGGTTTGGGGGCCAGGGCGCAACTGGGCTAGCCCCTCCTCCCGGGAGTCGGGGAGGCCCGGCCTTCCTAGTGCCCAGGCCACGGCTCCGGGGAGAAACCCGCCATGGAGGGCACGCGGGAGGCCCTCTGCCTGAGGTGGCAGGTGTCACGCCAGGGCCACTGCAAGCCTGGCTCTGCTTGCCTGCTTTCTCCAAAGGAGGCTGGCCGACCAGCCGAACCTGGCACCTGGGCCAGGCCCCTTCCAAGGGGACGAGTTCCAGAGGATAGAGCCCTGGGGGCGGCTGCCAAGTCTCCTGGGGCGTGTGCTGGGCCCCCGTCAGAGGAGGAAGCAGCCTGGTAAACGGTGTGCCAGGCCTGAGATCTGGAGGCCTCCCACAGCCGGGTCCCTGTCCTGCCCAGGCCCCCCGAGGGAGGACGATGGTCGGGCAGTGGCGAGCGGGGTGGGGCTGGCGCCGAGCCTGCCCTTGGATGCCCCGGGGAAGGGCGCCGGGGGATGGGATGCCCCTGGCCAGGTCTGAGGGACCGACTCAGCTCGGGGCTGTAGGGGGCAGAGAGAGAACCCCCCTCCGCCCTTTCCCTTCAGGTGCTTAGGGCTGGCCAAATCCTTCCCAAGACAGCTTGTCTGGAGAAAATCAGACCCATCTGAAGAACATGTGTCCAAGGGAGAAACCCGGGAAACTGAGTCACCCCACACATTAGCAGAGATTCTCATCTTGCATCCTCTCCTGAGCTAATGACAAAGGTGGATGTCCCGGGTGGGCCTGTGGAATGGGAGAGGGGAGGAAGTCTATTGTCATGTAGAGGGACATGGAAAGACTTGTCTGAAGCTTATCCGCTGCACTGGGGTCAGGTCGGGAAGGGACGGCACAGAGGTGAGCAGGAACCAACCGGCCTGTCTGTGGTGGGGCTGGCCCCGAGGCAGGCGTGGGGGTGATGGCTGGAAGTGGGCTGGCGCGTGAGTTGGCACCAGCCAGCGGTGGAGGCAGAGACTCAGAGGTCAGGGATCTCTCTCTCTGTCTCTGTCTCTCTCTCTCTCCCTCAGGGAGCTGAGGAGAGTAAGGTGGCGCCCCCTGCCCACCTCGCCTACCTCTCCATGGGCCCTTCTTTCTCTGGCCGCTCCGGGAGCCCTGCGGGCTTGGGTTCAACCCCCCACACACCGCACAGGCCAAGGGCGCATGCGTGACCGCCGGGGCCTAGGGCTGGCCTCGGGGGGGGGGTCCTCAGTGAAGGCCCCGCCCTCCCTCCAGGCTCTGACCCAGCTGCAGCTCTTCCATCGCCGCCCTTCTGGACTCGGCTTCAGCTGTCTCGCTCCCCTCCCCCACTCCCACTCAGCTTGCAGGCCGCTTCCCTGCCTTGAAAGCATGGCTCTGGCCCTGAGGGCCACAGACCTACTGGGCTTCAAGCTCAAGGCTCTGCCTGGGCCTGCTGCTTCGGCCAGGGGCTCATTTTTTCCTGGAAAGACAAAACCATGGCCTCACCCCACGCCTGCACTTTGCCACGGCAGGCAGCCCAGATGTAGGAAAGGCTCTGTGGAGTCAGAGGTGCCGAGACAGGCAGATGGCACCAGAGGGTTTGGGGGCCAGGGCGCAACTGGGCTAGCCCCTCCTCCCGGGAGTCGGGGAGGCCCGGCCTTCCTAGTGCCCAGGCCACGGCTCCGGGGAGAAACCCGCCATGGAGGGCACGCGGGAGGCCCTCTGCCTGAGGTGGCAGGTGTCACGCCAGGGCCACTGCAAGCCTGGCTCGGCTTGCCTGCTTTCTCCAAAGGAGGCTGGCCGACCAGCCGAACCTGGCACCTGGGCCAGGCCCCTTCCAAGGGGACGAGTTCCAGAGGATAGAGCCCTGGGGGCGGCTGCCAAGTCTCCTGGGGCGTGTGCTGGGCCCCCGTCAGAGGAGGAAGCAGCCTGGTAAACGGTGTGCCAGGCCTGAGATCTGGAGGCCTCCCACAGCCGGGTCCCTGTCCTGCCCAGGCCCCCCGAGGGAGGACGATGGTCGGGCAGTGGCGAGCGGGGTGGGGCTGGCGCCGAGCCTGCCCTTGGATGCCCCGGGGAAGGGCGCCGGGGGATGGGATGCCCCTGGCCAGGTCTGAGGGACCGACTCAGCTCGGGGCTGTAGGGGGCAGAGAGAGAACCCCCCTCCGCCCTTTCCCTTCAGGTGCTTAGGGCTGGCCAAATCCTTCCCAAGACAGCTTGTCTGGAGAAAATCAGACCCATCTGAAGAACATGTGTCCAAGGGAGAAACCCGGGAAACTGAGTCACCCCACACATTAGCAGAGATTCTCATCTTGCATCCTCTCCTGAGCTAATGACAAAGGTGGATGTCCCGGGTGGGCCTGTGGAATGGGAGAGGGGAGGAAGTCTATTGTCATGTAGAGGGACATGGAAAGACTTGTCTGAAGCTTATCCGCTGCACTGGGGTCAGGTCGGGAAGGGACGGCACAGAGGTGAGCAGGAACCAACCGGCCTGTCTGTGGTGGGGCTGGCCCCGAGGCAGGCGTGGGGGTGATGGCTGGAAGTGGGCTGGCGCGTGAGTTGGCACCAGCCAGCGGTGGAGGCAGAGACTCAGAGGTCAGGGATCTCTCTCTCTGTCTCTGTCTCTCTCTCTCTCCCTCAGGGAGCTGAGGAGAGTAAGGTGGCGCCCCCTGCCCACCTCGCCTACCTCTCCATGGGCCCTTCTTTCTCTGGCCGCTCCGGGAGCCCTGCGGGCTTGGGTTCAACCCCCCACACACCGCACAGGCCAAGGGCGCATGCGTGACCGCCGGGGCCTAGGGCTGGCCTCGGGGGGGGGGTCCTCAGTGAAGGCCCCGCCCTCCCTCCAGGCTCTGACCCAGCTGCAGCTCTTCCATCGCCGCCCTTCTGGACTCGGCTTCAGCTGTCTCGCTCCCCTCCCCCACTCCCACTCAGCTTGCAGGCCGCTTCCCTGCCTTGAAAGCATGGCTCTGGCCCTGAGGGCCACAGACCTACTGGGCTTCAAGCTCAAGGCTCTGCCTGGGCCTGCTGCTTCGGCCAGGGGCTCATTTTTTCCTGGAAAGACAAAACCATGGCCTCACCCCACGCCTGCACTTTGCCACGGCAGGCAGCCCAGATGTAGGAAAGGCTCTGTGGAGTCAGAGGTGCCGAGACAGGCAGATGGCACCAGAGGGTTTGGGGGCCAGGGCGCAACTGGGCTAGCCCCTCCTCCCGGGAGTCGGGGAGGCCCGGCCTTCCTAGTGCCCAGGCCACGGCTCCGGGGAGAAACCCGCCATGGAGGGCACGCGGGAGGCCCTCTGCCTGAGGTGGCAGGTGTCACGCCAGGGCCACTGCAAGCCTGGCTCGGCTTGCCTGCTTTCTCCAAAGGAGGCTGGCCGACCAGCCGAACCTGGCACCTGGGCCAGGCCCCTTCCAAGGGGACGAGTTCCAGAGGATAGAGCCCTGGGGGCGGCTGCCAAGTCTCCTGGGGCGTGTGCTGGGCCCCCGTCAGAGGAGGAAGCATCCTGGTAAACGGTGTGCCAGGCCTGAGATCTGGAGGCCTCCCACAGCCGGGTCCCTGTCCTGCCCAGGCCCCCGAGGGAGGACGATGGTCGGGCAGTGGCGAGCGGGGTGGGGCTGGCGCCGAGCCTGCCCTTGGATGCCCCGGGGAAGGGCGCCGGGGGATGGGATGCCCCTGGCCAGGTCTGAGGGACCTACCCAGCTCGGGGCTGTCGGGGGCAGAGAGAGAACCCCCCTCCGCCCTTTCCCTTCAGGTTCTTAGGGCTGGCCAAATCCTTCCCAAGACAGCTTGTCTGGAGAAAATCAGACCCAGCTGAAGAACATGTGTCCATGGGGGAAACCCGGGAAACTGAGTCTCCCCACACAATAGCGGAGATTCTCACCTTGCATCCTCTCCTGAGCTAATGACAAAGGTGGATGTCCCGGGTGGGCCTGTGGAATGGGAGAGGGGAGGAAGTCTATTGTCATGCAGAGGGACATGGAAAGACTTGTCTGAAGCTTATCCCCTGCACAGGGGTCAGGTCGGGAAGGGACGGCACAGAGGTGAGCAGGAACCAACCGGCCTCTTTGTGGTGAGGCGGGCCCCAGGCAGGCGTGGGGGTGATGGCTGGAAGTGGGATGGCGCGTGAGTTGGCACCAGCCAGCGGTGGAGGCAGAGACTCAGAGGTCAGGGATCTGTCTCTCTGTCTCTGTCTCTCTCTCTCTCCCTCAGGGAGCTGAGGAGAGTAAGGTGGCGCCCCCTGCCCACCTCGCCTACCTCTCCATGGGCCCTTCTTTCTCTGGCCGCTCCGGGAGCCCTGCGGGCTTGGGTTCAACCCCCCACACACCGCACAGGCCAAGGGCGCATGCGTGACCGCCGGGGCCTAGGGCTGGCCTGGGGGGGGGGTCCTCAGTGAAGGCCCCGCCATCCCTCCAGGCTCTGACCCAGCTGCAGCTCTTCCATCGCCGCCCTTCTGGACTCGGCTTCAGCTGTCTCCCTCCCCTCCCCCACTCCCACTCAGCTTGCAGGCCGCTTCCCTGCCTTGAAAGCATGGCTCTGGCCCTGAGGGCCACAGACCTACTGGGCTTCAAGCTCAAGGCTCTGCCTGGGCATGCTGCTTCGGCCAGGGGCTCATTTTTTCCTGGAAAGACAAAACCATGGCCTCACCCCACGCCTGCACTTTGCCACGGCAGGCAGCCCAGATGTAGGAAAGGCTCTGTGGAGTCAGAAGTGCCGAGACAGGCAGATGGCACCAGAGGGTTTGGGGGCCAGGGCGCAACTGGGCTAGCCCCTCCTCCCGGGAGTCGGGGAGGCCCGGCCTTCCTAGTGCCCAGGCCACGGCTCCGGGGAGAAACCCGCCATGGAGGGCACGCGGGAGGCCCTCTGCCTGAGGTGGCAGGTGTCACGCCAGGGCCACTGCAAGCCTGGCTCTGCTTGCCTGCTTTCTCCAAAGGAGGCTGGCCGACCAGCCGAACCTGGCACCTGGGCCAGGCCCCTTCCAAGGGGACGAGTTCCAGAGGATAGAGCCCTGGGGGCGGCTGCCAAGTCTCCTGGGGCGTGTGCTGGGCCCCCGTCAGAGGAGGAAGCAGCCTGGTAAACGGTGTGCCAGGCCTGAGATCTGGAGGCCTCCCACAGCCGGGTCCCTGTCCTGCCCAGGCCCCCCGAGGGAGGACGATGGTCGGGCAGTGGCGAGCGGGGTGGGGCTGGCGCCGAGCCTGCCCTTGGATGCCCCGGGGAAGGGCGCCGGGGGATGGGATGCCCCTGGCCAGGTCTGAGGGACCGACTCAGCTCGGGGCTGTAGGGGGCAGAGAGAGAACCCCCCTCCGCCCTTTCCCTTCAGGTGCTTAGGGCTGGCCAAATCCTTCCCAAGACAGCTTGTCTGGAGAAAATCAGACCCATCTGAAGAACATGTGTCCAAGGGAGAAACCCGGGAAACTGAGTCACCCCACACATTAGCAGAGATTCTCATCTTGCATCCTCTCCTGAGCTAATGACAAAGGTGGATGTCCCGGGTGGGCCTGTGGAATGGGAGAGGGGAGGAAGTCTATTGTCATGTAGAGGGACATGGAAAGACTTGTCTGAAGCTTATCCGCTGCACTGGGGTCAGGTCGGGAAGGGACGGCACAGAGGTGAGCAGGAACCAACCGGCCTGTCTGTGGTGGGGCTGGCCCCGAGGCAGGCGTGGGGGTGATGGCTGGAAGTGGGCTGGCGCGTGAGTTGGCACCAGCCAGCGGTGGAGGCAGAGACTCAGAGGTCAGGGATCTCTCTCTCTGTCTCTGTCTCTCTCTCTCTCCCTCAGGGAGCTGAGGAGAGTAAGGTGGCGCCCCCTGCCCACCTCGCCTACCTCTCCATGGGCCCTTCTTTCTCTGGCCGCTCCGGGAGCCCTGCGGGCTTGGGTTCAACCCCCCACACACCGCACAGGCCAAGGGCGCATGCGTGACCGCCGGGGCCTAGGGCTGGCCTCGGGGGGGGGGTCCTCAGTGAAGGCCCCGCCCTCCCTCCAGGCTCTGACCCAGCTGCAGCTCTTCCATCGCCGCCCTTCTGGACTCGGCTTCAGCTGTCTCGCTCCCCTCCCCCACTCCCACTCAGCTTGCAGGCCGCTTCCCTGCCTTGAAAGCATGGCTCTGGCCCTGAGGGCCACAGACCTACTGGGCTTCAAGCTCAAGGCTCTGCCTGGGCCTGCTGCTTCGGCCAGGGGCTCATTTTTTCCTGGAAAGACAAAACCATGGCCTCACCCCACGCCTGCACTTTGCCACGGCAGGCAGCCCAGATGTAGGAAAGGCTCTGTGGAGTCAGAGGTGCCGAGACAGGCAGATGGCACCAGAGGGTTTGGGGGCCAGGGCGCAACTGGGCTAGCCCCTCCTCCCGGGAGTCGGGGAGGCCCGGCCTTCCTAGTGCCCAGGCCACGGCTCCGGGGAGAAACCCGCCATGGAGGGCACGCGGGAGGCCCTCTGCCTGAGGTGGCAGGTGTCACGCCAGGGCCACTGCAAGCCTGGCTCGGCTTGCCTGCTTTCTCCAAAGGAGGCTGGCCGACCAGCCGAACCTGGCACCTGGGCCAGGCCCCTTCCAAGGGGACGAGTTCCAGAGGATAGAGCCCTGGGGGCGGCTGCCAAGTCTCCTGGGGCGTGTGCTGGGCCCCCGTCAGAGGAGGAAGCATCCTGGTAAACGGTGTGCCAGGCCTGAGATCTGGAGGCCTCCCACAGCCGGGTCCCTGTCCTGCCCAGGCCCCCGAGGGAGGACGATGGTCGGGCAGTGGCGAGCGGGGTGGGGCTGGCGCCGAGCCTGCCCTTGGATGCCCCGGGGAAGGGCGCCGGGGGATGGGATGCCCCTGGCCAGGTCTGAGGGACCGACCCAGCTCGGGGCTGTCGGGGGCAGAGAGAGAACCCCCCTCCGCCCTTTCCCTTCAGGTTCTTAGGGCTGGCCAAATCCTTCCCAAGACAGCTTGTCTGGAGAAAATCAGACCCAGCTGAAGAACATGTGTCCATGGGGGAAACCCGGGAAACTGAGTCTCCCCACACAATAGCGGAGATTCTCACCTTGCATCCTCTCCTGAGCTAATGACAAAGGTGGATGTCCCGGGTGGGCCTGTGGAATGGGAGAGGGGAGGAAGTCTATTGTCATGCAGAGGGACATGGAAAGACTTGTCTGAAGCTTATCCCCTGCACAGGGGTCAGGTCGGGAAGGGACGGCACAGAGGTGAGCAGGAACCAACCGGCCTCTTTGTGGTGAGGCGGGCCCCAGGCAGGCGTGGGGGTGATGGCTGGAAGTGGGATGGCGCGTGAGTTGGCACCAGCCAGCGGTGGAGGCAGAGACTCAGAGGTCAGGGATCTGTCTCTCTGTCTCTGTCTCTCTCTCTCTCCCTCAGGGAGCTGAGGAGAGTAAGGTGGCGCCCCCTGCCCACCTCGCCTACCTCTCCATGGGCCCTTCTTTCTCTGGCCGCTCCGGGAGCCCTGCGGGCTTGGGTTCAACCCCCCACACACCGCACAGGCCAAGGGCGCATGCGTGACCGCCGGGGCCTAGGGCTGGCCTGGGGGGGGGGTCCTCAGTGAAGGCCCCGCCATCCCTCCAGGCTCTGACCCAGCTGCAGCTCTTCCATCGCCGCCCTTCTGGACTCGGCTTCAGCTGTCTCCCTCCCCTCCCCCACTCCCACTCAGCTTGCAGGCCGCTTCCCTGCCTTGAAAGCATGGCTCTGGCCCTGAGGGCCACAGACCTACTGGGCTTCAAGCTCAAGGCTCTGCCTGGGCATGCTGCTTCGGCCAGGGGCTCATTTTTTCCTGGAAAGACAAAACCATGGCCTCACCCCACGCCTGCACTTTGCCACGGCAGGCAGCCCAGATGTAGGAAAGGCTCTGTGGAGTCAGAAGTGCCGAGACAGGCAGATGGCACCAGAGGGTTTGGGGGCCAGGGCGCAACTGGGCTAGCCCCTCCTCCCGGGAGTCGGGGAGGCCCGGCCTTCCTAGTGCCCAGGCCACGGCTCCGGGGAGAAACCCGCCATGGAGGGCACGCGGGAGGCCCTCTGCCTGAGGTGGCAGGTGTCACGCCAGGGCCACTGCAAGCCTGGCTCTGCTTGCCTGCTTTCTCCAAAGGAGGCTGGCCGACCAGCCGAACCTGGCACCTGGGCCAGGCCCCTTCCAAGGGGACGAGTTCCAGAGGATAGAGCCCTGGGGGCGGCTGCCAAGTCTCCTGGGGCGTGTGCTGGGCCCCCGTCAGAGGAGGAAGCAGCCTGGTAAACGGTGTGCCAGGCCTGAGATCTGGAGGCCTCCCACAGCCGGGTCCCTGTCCTGCCCAGGCCCCCCGAGGGAGGACGATGGTCGGGCAGTGGCGAGCGGGGTGGGGCTGGCGCCGAGCCTGCCCTTGGATGCCCCGGGGAAGGGCGCCGGGGGATGGGATGCCCCTGGCCAGGTCTGAGGGACCGACTCAGCTCGGGGCTGTAGGGGGCAGAGAGAGAACCCCCCTCCGCCCTTTCCCTTCAGGTGCTTAGGGCTGGCCAAATCCTTCCCAAGACAGCTTGTCTGGAGAAAATCAGACCCAGCTGAAGAACATGTGTCCAAGGGAGAAACCCGGGAAACTGAGTCACCCCACACATTAGCAGAGATTCTCATCTTGCATCCTCTCCTGAGCTAATGACAAAGGTGGATGTCCCGGGTGGGCCTGTGGAATGGGAGAGGGGAGGAAGTCTATTGTCATGTAGAGGGACATGGAAAGACTTGTCTGAAGCTTATCCGCTGCACTGGGGTCAGGTCGGGAAGGGACGGCACAGAGGTGAGCAGGAACCAACCGGCCTGTCTGTGGTGGGGCTGGCCCCGAGGCAGGCGTGGGGGTGATGGCTGGAAGTGGGCTGGCGCGTGAGTTGGCACCAGCCAGCGGTGGAGGCAGAGACTCAGAGGTCAGGGATCTCTCTCTCTGTCTCTGTCTCTCTCTCTCTCCCTCAGGGAGCTGAGGAGAGTAAGGTGGCGCCCCCTGCCCACCTCGCCTACCTCTCCATGGGCCCTTCTTTCTCTGGCCGCTCCGGGAGCCCTGCGGGCTTGGGTTCAACCCCCCACACACCGCACAGGCCAAGGGCGCATGCGTGACCGCCGGGGCCTAGGGCTGGCCTCGGGGGGGGGGTCCTCAGTGAAGGCCCCGCCCTCCCTCCAGGCTCTGACCCAGCTGCAGCTCTTCCATCGCCGCCCTTCTGGACTCGGCTTCAGCTGTCTCGCTCCCCTCCCCCACTCCCACTCAGCTTGCAGGCCGCTTCCCTGCCTTGAAAGCATGGCTCTGGCCCTGAGGGCCACAGACCTACTGGGCTTCAAGCTCAAGGCTCTGCCTGGGCCTGCTGCTTCGGCCAGGGGCTCATTTTTTCCTGGAAAGACAAAACCATGGCCTCACCCCACGCCTGCACTTTGCCACGGCAGGCAGCCCAGATGTAGGAAAGGCTCTGTGGAGTCAGAAGTGCCGAGACAGGCAGATGGCACCAGAGGGTTTGGGGGCCAGGGCGCAACTGGGCTAGCCCCTCCTCCCGGGAGTCGGGGAGGCCCGGCCTTCCTAGTGCCCAGGCCACGGCTCCGGGGAGAAACCCGCCATGGAGGGCACGCGGGAGGCCCTCTGCCTGAGGTGGCAGGTGTCACGCCAGGGCCACTGCAAGCCTGGCTCGGCTTGCCTGCTTTCTCCAAAGGAGGCTGGCCGACCAGCCGAACCTGGCACCTGGGCCAGGCCCCTTCCAAGGGGACGAGTTCCAGAGGCTAGAGCCCTGGGGGCGGCTGCCAAGTCTCCTGGGGCGTGTGCTGGGCCCCCGTCAGAGGAGGAAGCAGCCTGGTAAACGGTGTGCCAGGCCTGAGATCTGGAGGCCTCCCACAGCCGGGTCCCTGTCCTGCCCAGGCCCCCCGAGGGAGGACGATGGTCGGGCAGTGGCGAGCGGGGTGGGGCTGGCGCCGAGCCTGCCCTTGGATGCCCCGGGGAAGGGCGCCGGGGGATGGGATGCCCCTGGCCAGGTCTGAGGGACCGACTCAGCTCGGGGCTGTCGGGGGCAGAGAGAGAACCCCCCTCCGCCCTTTCCCTTCAGGTTCTTAGGGCTGGCCAAATCCTTCCCAAGACAGCTTGTCTGGAGAAAATCAGACCCAGCTGAAGAACATGTGTCCATGGGGGAAACCCGGGAAACTGAGTCTCCCCACACAATAGCAGAGATTCTCATCTTGCATCCTCTCCTGAGCTAATGACAAAGGTGGATGTCCCGGGTGGGCCTGTGGAATGGGAGAGGGGAGGAAGTCTATTGTCATGCAGAGGGACATGGAAAGACTTGTCTGAAGCTTATCCCCTGCACTGGGGTCAGTTCGGGAAGGGACGGCACAGAGGTGAGCAGGAACCAACCGGCCTGTCTGTGGTGGGGCTGGCCCCGGGGCAGGCGTGAGGGTGATGGCTGGAAGTGGGATGGCGCGTGAGTTGGCACCAGCCAGCGGTGGAGGCAGAGACTCAGAGGTCAGGGATCTCTCTCTCTGTCTCTGTCTCTCTCTCTCTCCCTCAGGGAGCTGAGGAGAGTAAGGTGGCGCCCCCTGCCCACCTCGACTACCTCTCCATGGGCCCTTCTTTCTCTGCCCGCTCCGGGAGCCCTGCGGGCTTGGGTTCAACCCCCCACACACCGCACAGGCCAAGGGCGCATGCGCGACCGCCAGGGCCTAGGGCTGGCCTCGGGGGGGGGGGGGGTTCCTCAGTGAAAGCCCCGCCCTCCCTCCAGGCTCTGACCCAGCTGCAGCTCTTCCATCGCCGCCCTTCTGGACTCGGCTTCAGCTGTCTCCCTCCCCTCCCCCACTCCCACTCAGCTTGCAGGCCGCTTCCCTGCCTTGAAAGCATGGCTCTGGCCCTGAGGGCCACAGACCTACTGGGCTTCAAGCACAAGGCTCTGCCTGGGCCTGCTGCTTCGGCCAGGGGCTCATTTTTTCCTGGAAAGACAAAACCATGGCCTCACCACACACCTGCACTTTGCCACGGCAGGCAGCCCAGATGTAGGAAAGGCTCTGTGGAGTCAGAAGTGCCGAGACAGGCAGATGGCACCAGAGGGTTTGGGGGTCAGGGCGCAACTGGGCTAGCCCCTCCTCCCGGGAGTCGGGGAGGCCCGGCCTTCCTAGTGCCCAGGCCACGGCTCCGGGGAGAAACCCGCCATGGAGGGCACGCGGGAGGCCCTCTGCCTGAGGTGGCAGGTGTCACGCCAGGGCCACTGCAAGCCTGGCTCGGCTTGCCTGCTTTCTCCAAAGGAGGCTGGCCGACCAGCCGAACCTGGCACCTGGGCCAGGCCCCTTCCAAGGGGACGAGTTCCAGAGGATAGAGCCCTGGGGGCGGCTGCCAAGTCTCCTGGGGCGTGTGCTGGGCCCCCGTCAGAGGAGGAAGCATCCTGGTAAACGGTGTGCCAGGCCTGAGATCTGGAGGCCTCCCACAGCCGGGTCCCTGTCCTGCCCAGGCCCCCCGAGGGAGGACGATGGTCGGGCAGTGGCGAGCGGGGTGGGGCTGGCGCCGAGCCTGCCCTTGGATGCCCCCGGGAAGGGCGCCGGGGGATGGGATGCCCCTGGCCAGGTCTGAGGGACCGACCCACCTCGGGGCTGTCGGGGGCAGAGAGAGAACCCCCCTCCGCCCTTTCCCTTCAGGTTCTTAGGGCTGGCCAAATCCTTCCCAAGACAGCTTGTCTGGAGAAAATCAGACCCAGCTGAAGAACATGTGTCCATGGGGGAAACCCGGGAAACTGAGTCTCCCCACACAATAGCAGAGATTCTCACCTTGCATCCTCTCCTGAGCTAATGACAAAGGTGGATGTCCCGGGTGGGCCTGTGGAATGGGAGAGGGGAGGAAGTCTATTGTCATGCAGAGGGACATGGAAAGACTTGTCTGAAGCTTATCCCCTGCACAGGGGTCAGGTCGGGAAGGGACGGCACAGAGGTGAGCAGGAACCAACCGGCCTCTTTGTGGTGAGGCGGGCCCCAGGCAGGCGTGGGGGTGATGGCTGGAAGTGGGATGGCGCGTGAGTTGGCACCAGCCAGCGGTGGAGGCAGAGACTCAGAGGTCAGGGATCTCTCTCTCTGTCTCTGTCTCTCTCTCTCTCCCTCAGGGAGCTGAGGAGAGTAAGGTGGCGCCCCCTGCCCACCTCGCCTACCTCTCCATGGGCCCTTCTTTCTCTGGCCGCTCCGGGAGCCCTGCGGGCTTGGGTTCAACCCCCCACACACCGCACAGGCCAAGGGCGCATGCGTGACCGCCGGGGCCTAGGGCTGGCCTGGGGGGGGGGTCCTCAGTGAAGGCCCCGCCATCCCTCCAGGCTCTGACCCAGCTGCAGCTCTTCCATCGCCGCCCTTCTGGACTCGGCTTCAGCTGTCTCGCTCCCCTCCCCCACTCCCACTCAGCTTGCAGGCCGCTTCCCTGCCTTGAAAGCATGGCTCTGGCCCTGAGGGCCACAGACCTACTGGGCTTCAAGCTCAAGGCTCTGCCTGGGCATGCTGCTTCGGCCAGGGGCTCATTTTTTCCTGGAAAGACAAAACCATGGCCTCACCCCACGCCTGCACTTTGCCACGGCAGGCAGCCCAGATGTAGGAAAGGCTCTGTGGAGTCAGAAGTGCCGAGACAGGCAGATGGCACCAGAGGGTTTGGGGGCCAGGGCGCAACTGGGCTAGCCCCTCCTCCCGGGAGTCGGGGAGGCCCGGCCTTCCTAGTGCCCAGGCCACGGCTCCGGGGAGAAACCCGCCATGGAGGGCACGCGGGAGGCCCTCTGCCTGAGGTGGCAGGTGTCACGCCAGGGCCACTGCAAGCCTGGCTCTGCTTGCCTGCTTTCTCCAAAGGAGGCTGGCCGACCAGCCGAACCTGGCACCTGGGCCAGGCCCCTTCCAAGGGGACGAGTTCCAGAGGATAGAGCCCTGGGGGCGGCTGCCAAGTCTCCTGGGGCGTGTGCTGGGCCCCCGTCAGAGGAGGAAGCAGCCTGGTAAACGGTGTGCCAGGCCTGAGATCTGGAGGCCTCCCACAGCCGGGTCCCTGTCCTGCCCAGGCCCCCCGAGGGAGGACGATGGTCGGGCAGTGGCGAGCGGGGTGGGGCTGGCGCCGAGCCTGCCCTTGGATGCCCCGGGGAAGGGCGCCGGGGGATGGGATGCCCCTGGCCAGGTCTGAGGGACCGACTCAGCTCGGGGCTGTCGGGGGCAGAGAGAGAACCCCCCTCCGCCCTTTCCCTTCAGGTGCTTAGGGCTGGCCAAATCCTTCCCAAGACAGCTTGTCTGGAGAAAATCAGACCCAGCTGAAGAACATGTGTCCAAGGGAGAAACCCGGGAAACTGAGTCACCCCACACATTAGCAGAGATTCTCATCTTGCATCCTCTCCTGAGCTAATGACAAAGGTGGATGTCCCGGGTGGGCCTGTGGAATGGGAGAGGGGAGGAAGTCTATTGTCATGTAGAGGGACATGGAAAGACTTGTCTGAAGCTTATCCGCTGCACTGGGGTCAGGTCGGGAAGGGACGGCACAGAGGTGAGCAGGAACCAACCGGCCTGTCTGTGGTGGGGCTGGCCCCGAGGCAGGCGTGGGGGTGATGGCTGGAAGTGGGCTGGCGCGTGAGTTGGCACCAGCCAGCGGTGGAGGCAGAGACTCAGAGGTCAGGGATCTCTCTCTCTGTCTCTGTCTCTCTCTCTCTCCCTCAGGGAGCTGAGGAGAGTAAGGTGGCGCCCCCTGCCCACCTCGCCTACCTCTCCATGGGCCCTTCTTTCTCTGGCCGCTCCGGGAGCCCTGCGGGCTTGGGTTCAACCCCCCACACACCGCACAGGCCAAGGGCGCATGCGTGACCGCCGGGGCCTAGGGCTGGCCTCGGGGGGGGGGGTCCTCATTGAAGGCCCCGCCCTCCCTCCAGGCTCTGACCCAGCTGCAGCTCTTCCATCGCCGCCCTTCTGGACTCGGCTTCAGCTGTCTCGCTCCCCTCCCCCACTCCCACTCAGCTTGCAGGCCGCTTCCCTGCCTTGAAAGCATGGCTCTGGCCCTGAGGGCCACAGACCTACTGGGCTTCAAGCTCAAGGCTCTGCCTGGGCCTGCTGCTTCGGCCAGGGGCTCATTTTTTCCTGGAAAGACAAAACCATGGCCTCACCCCACGCCTGCACTTTGCCACGGCAGGCAGCCCAGATGTAGGAAAGGCTCTGTGGAGTCAGAAGTGCCGAGACAGGCAGATGGCACCAGAGGGTTTGGGGGCCAGGGCGCAACTGGGCTAGCCCCTCCTCCCGGGAGTCGGGGAGGCCCGGCCTTCCTAGTGCCCAGGCCACGGCTCCGGGGAGAAACCCGCCATGGAGGGCACGCGGGAGGCCCTCTGCCTGAGGTGGCAGGTGTCACGCCAGGGCCACTGCAAGCCTGGCTCGGCTTGCCTGCTTTCTCCAAAGGAGGCTGGCCGACCAGCCGAACCTGGCACCTGGGCCAGGCCCCTTCCAAGGGGACGAGTTCCAGAGGCTAGAGCCCTGGGGGCGGCTGCCAAGTCTCCTGGGGCGTGTGCTGGGCCCCCGTCAGAGGAGGAAGCAGCCTGGTAAACGGTGTGCCAGGCCTGAGATCTGGAGGCCTCCCACAGCCGGGTCCCTGTCCTGCCCAGGCCCCCCGAGGGAGGACGATGGTCGGGCAGTGGCGAGCGGGGTGGGGCTGGCGCCGAGCCTGCCCTTGGATGCCCCGGGGAAGGGCGCCGGGGGATGGGATGCCCCTGGCCAGGTCTGAGGGACCGACTCAGCTCGGGGCTGTCGGGGGCAGAGAGAGAACCCCCCTCCGCCCTTTCCCTTCAGGTTCTTAGGGCTGGCCAAATCCTTCCCAAGACAGCTTGTCTGGAGAAAATCAGACCCAGCTGAAGAACATGTGTCCATGGGGGAAACCCGGGAAACTGAGTCTCCCCACACAATAGCAGAGATTCTCATCTTGCATCCTCTCCTGAGCTAATGACAAAGGTGGATGTCCCGGGTGGGCCTGTGGAATGGGAGAGGGGAGGAAGTCTATTGTCATGCAGAGGGACATGGAAAGACTTGTTTGAAGCTTATCCCCTGCACTGGGGTCAGGTCGGGAAGGGACGGCACAGAGGTGAGCAGGAACCAACCGGCCTGTCTGTGGTGGGGCTGGCCCCGGGGCAGGCGTGGGGGTGATGGCTGGAAGTGGGATGGCGCGTGAGTTGGCACCAGCCAGCGGTGGAGGCAGAGACTCAGAGGTCAGGGATCTCTCTCTCTGTCTCTGTCTCTCTCTCTCTCCCTCAGGGAGCTGAGGAGAGTAAGGTGGCGCCCCCTGCCCACCTCGCCTACCTCTCCATGGGCCCTTCTTTCTCTGCCCGCTCCGGGAGCCCTGCGGGCTTGGGTTCAACCCCCCACACACCGCACAGGCCAAGGGCGCATGCGCGACCGCCAGGGCCTAGGGCTGGCCTCGGGGGGGGGGGGGGGGGGTTCCTCAGTGAAAGCCCCGCCCTCCCTCCAGGCTCTGACCCAGCTGCAGCTCTTCCATCGCCGCCCTTCTGGACTCGGCTTCAGCTGTCTCCCTCCCCTCCCCCACTCCCACTCAGCTTGCAGGCCGCTTCCCTGCCTTGAAAGCATGGCTCTGGCCCTGAGGGCCACAGACCTACTGGGCTTCAAGCACAAGGCTCTGCCTGGGCCTGCTGCTTCGGCCAGGGGCTCATTGTTTCCTGGAAAGACAAAACCATGGCCTCACCACACACCTGCACTTTGCCACGGCAGGCAGCCCAGATGTAGGAAAGGCTCTGTGGAGTCAGAAGTGCCGAGACAGGCAGATGGCACCAGAGGGTTTGGGGGCCAGGGCGCAACTGGGCTAGCCCCTCCTCCCGGGAGTCGGGGAGGCCCGGACTTCCTAGTGCCCAGGCCACGGCTCCGGGGAGAAACCCGCCATGGAGGGCACGCGGGAGGCCCTGTGCCTGAGGTGGCAGGTGTCACGCCAGGGCCACTGCAAGCCTGGCTCGGCTTGCCTGCTTTCTCCAAAGGAGGCTGGCCGACCAGCCGAACCTGGCACCTGGGCCAGGCCCCTTCCAAGGGGACGAGTTGCAGAGGATAGAGCCCTGGGGGCGGCTGCCAAGTCTCCTGGGGCGTGTGCTGGGCCCCCGTCAGAGGAGGAAGCAGCCTGGTAAACGGTGTGCCAGGCCTGAGATCTGGAGACCTCCCACAGCCGGGTCCCTGTCCTGCCCAGGCCCCCCGAGGGAGGACGATGGTCGGGCAGTGGCGAGCGGGGTGGGGCTGGCGCCGAGCCTGCCCTTGGATGCCCCCGGGAAGGGCGCCGGGGGATGGGATGCCCCTGGCCAGGTCTGAGGGACCGACCCACCTCGGGGCTGTCGGGGGCAGAGAGAGAACCCCCCTCCGCCCTTTCCCTTCAGGTTCTTAGGGCTGGCCAAATCCTTCCCAAGACAGCTTGTCTGGAGAAAATCAGACCCAGCTGAAGAACATGTGTCCATGGGGGAAACCCGGGAAACTGAGTCTCCCCACACAATAGCAGAGATTCTCATCTTGCATCCTCTCCTGACCTAATGACAAAGGTGGATGTCCCGGGTGGGCCTGTGGAATGGGAGAGGGGAGGAAGTCTATTGTCATGCAGAGGGACATGGAAAGACTTGTCTGAAGCTTATCCCCTGCACTGGGGTCAGGTCGGGAAGGGAAGGCACAGAGGTGAGCAGGAACCAACCGGCCTGTCTGTGGTGGGGCTGGCCCCGGGGCAGGCGTGAGGGTGATGGCTGGAAGTGGGATGGCGCGTGAGTTGGCACCAGCCAGCGGTGGAGGCAGAGACTCAGAGGTCAGGGATCTCTCTCTCTGTCTCTGTCTCTCTCTCTCTCCCTCAGGGAGCTGAGGAGAGTAAGGTGGCGCCCCCTGCCCACCTCGACTACCTCTCCATGGGCCCTTCTTTCTCTGCCCGCTCCGGGAGCCCTGCGGGCTTGGGTTCAACCCCCCACACACCGCACAGGCCAAGGGCACATGCGCGACCGCCGGGGCCTAGGGCTGGCCTCAGGGGGGGGGTTCCTCAGTGAAGGCCCCTCCCTCCCTCCAGGCTCTGACCCAGCTGCAGCTCTTCCATCGCCGCCCTTCTGGACTCGGCTTCAGCTGTCTCCCTCCCCTCCCCCACTCCCACTCAGCTTGCAGGCCGCTTCCCTGCCTTGAAAGCATGGCTCTGGCCCTGAGGGCCACAGACCTACTGGGCTTCAAGCACAAGGCTCTGCCTGGGCCTGCTGCTTCGGCCAGGGGCTCATTTTTTCCTGGAAAGACAAAACCATGGCCTCACCACACACCTGCACTTTGCCACGGCAGGCAGCCCAGATGTAGGAAAGGCTCTGTGGAGTCAGAAGTGCCGAGACAGGCAGATGGCACCAGAGGGTTTGGGGGTCAGGGCGCAACTGGGCTAGCCCCTCCTCCCGGGAGTCGGGGAGGCCCGGCCTTCCTAGTGCCCAGGCCACGGCTCCGGGGAGAAACCCGCCATGGAGGGCACGCGGGAGGCCCTCTGCCTGAGGTGGCAGGTGTCACGCCAGGGCCACTGCAAGCCTGGCTCGGCTTGCCTGCTTTCTCCAAAGGAGGCTGGCCGACCAGCCGAACCTGGCACCTGGGCCAGGCCCCTTCCAAGGGGACGAGTTCCAGAGGATAGAGCCCTGGGGGCGGCTGCCAAGTCTCCTGGGGCGTGTGCTGGGCCCCCGTCAGAGGAGGAAGCAGCCTGGTAAACGGTGTGCCAGGCCTGAGATCTGGAGGCCTCCCACAGCCGGGTCCCTGTCCTGCCCAGGCCCCCCGAGGGAGGACGATGGTCGGGCAGTGGCGAGCGGGGTGGGGCTGGCGCCGAGCCTGCCCTTGGATGCCCCGGGGAAGGGCGCCGGGGGATGGGATGCCCCTGGCCAGGTCTGAGGGACCGACCCAGCTCGGGGCTGTCGGGGGCAGAGAGAGAACCCCCCTCCGCCCTTTCCCTTCAGGTTCTTAGGGCTGGCCAAATCCTTCCCAAGACAGCTTGTCTGGAGAAAATCAGACCCAGCTGAAGAACATGTGTCCATGGGGGAAACCCGGGAAACTGAGTCTCCCCACACAATAGCGGAGATTCTCACCTTGCATCCTCTCCTGAGCTAATGACAAAGGTGGATGTCCCGGGTGGGCCTGTGGAATGGGAGAGGGGAGGAAGTCTATTGTCATGCAGAGGGACATGGAAAGACTTGTCTGAAGCTTATCCCCTGCACAGGGGTCAGGTCGGGAAGGGACGGCACAGAGGTGAGCAGGAACCAACCGGCCTCTTTGTGGTGAGGCGGGCCCCAGGCAGGCGTGGGGGTGATGGCTGGAAGTGGGATGGCGCGTGAGTTGGCACCAGCCAGCGGTGGAGGCAGAGACTCAGAGGTCAGGGATCTCTCTCTCTGTCTCTGTCTCTCTCTCTCTCCCTCAGGGAGCTGAGGAGAGTAAGGTGGCGCCCCCTGCCCACCTCGCCTACCTCTCCATGGGCCCTTCTTTCTCTGGCCGCTCCGGGAGCCCTGCGGGCTTGGGTTCAACCCCCCACACACCGCACAGGCCAAGGGCGCATGCGTGACCGCCGGGGCCTAGGGCTGGCCTGGGGGGAGGGTCCTCAGTGAAGGCCCCGCCATCCCTCCAGGCTCTGACCCAGCTGCAGCTCTTCCATCGCCGCCCTTCTGGACTCGGCTTCAGCTGTCTCCCTCCCCTCCCCCACTCCCACTCAGCTTGCAGGCCGCTTCCCTGCCTTGAAAGCATGGCTCTGGCCCTGAGGGCCACAGACCTACTGGGCTTCAAGCTCAAGGCTCTGCCTGGGCATGCTGCTTCGGCCAGGGGCTCATTTTTTCCTGGAAAGACAAAACCATGGCCTAACCCCACGCCTGCACTTTGCCACGGCAGGCAGCCCAGATGTAGGAAAGGCTCTGTGGAGTCAGAAGTGCCGAGACAGGCAGATGGCACCAGAGGGTTTGGGGGCCAGGGCGCAACTGGGCTAGCCCCTCCTCCCGGGAGTCGGGGAGGCCCGGCCTTCCTAGTGCCCAGGCCACGGCTCCGGGGAGAAACCCGCCATGGAGGGCACGCGGGAGGCCCTCTGCCTGAGGTGGCAGGTGTCACGCCAGGGCCACTGCAAGCCTGGCTCGGCTTGCCTGCTTTCTCCAAAGGAGGCTGGCCGACCAGCCGAACCTGGCACCTGGGCCAGGCCCCTTCCAAGGGGACGAGTTCCAGAGGATAGAGCCCTGGGGGCGGCTGCCAAGTCTCCTGGGGCGTGTGCTGGGCCCCCGTCAGAGGAGGAAGCAGCCTGGTAAACGGTGTGCCAGGCCTGAGATCTGGAGGCCTCCAACACCCGGGTCCCTGTCCTGCCCAGGCCCCCCGAGGGAGGACGATGGTCGGGCAGTGGCGAGCGGGGTGGGGCTGGCGCCGAGCCTGCCCTTGGATGCCCCGGGGAAGGGCGCCGGGGGATGTGATGCCCTGGCCAGGTCTGAGGGACCGACCCAGCTCGGGGCTGTCGGGGGCAGAGAGAGAACCCCCCTCCGCCCTTTCCCTTCAGGTTCTTAGGGCTGGCCAAATCCTTCCCAAGACAGCTTGTCTGGAGAAAATCAGACCCAGCTGAAGAACATGTGTCCATGGGGGAAACCCGGGAAACTGAGTCTCCCCACACAATAGCGGAGATTCTCACCTTGCATCCTCTCCTGAGCTAATGACAAAGGTGGATGTCCCGGGTGGGCCTGTGGAATGGGAGAGGGGAGGAAGTCTATTGTCATGCAGAGGGACATGGAAAGACTTGTCTGAAGCTTATCCCCTGCACTGGGGTCAGGTCGGGAAGGGACGGCACAGAGGTGAGCAGGAACCAACCGGCCTGTCTGTGGTGGGGCTGGCCCCGGGGCAGGCGTGGGGGTGATGGCTGGAAGTGGGATGGCGCGTGAGTTGGCACCAGCCAGCGGTGGAGGCAGAGACTCAGAGGTCAGGGATCTCTCTCTCTGTCTCTGTCTCTGTCTCTCTCCCTCAGGGAGCTGAGGAGAGTAAGGTGGCGCCCCCTGCCCACCTCGCCTACCTCTCCATGGGCCCTTCTTTCTCTGGCCGCTCCGGGAGCCCTGCGGGCTTGGGTTCAACCCCCCACACACCGCACAGGCCAAGGGCGCATGCGCGACCGCCTGGGCCTAGGGCTGGCCTCGGGGGGGGTGTCCTCTGTGAAGGCCCCGCCCTCCCTCCAGGCTCTGACCCAGCTGCAGCTCTTCCATCGCCGCCCTTCTGGACTCGGCTTCATCTGTCTCCCTCCCCTCCCCCACTCCCACTCAGCTTGCAGGCCGCTTCCCTGCCTTGAAAGCATGGCTCTGGCCCTGAGGGCCACAGACCTACTGGGCTTCAAGCACAAGGCTCTGCCTGGGCCTGCTGCTTCGGCCAGGGGCTCATTTTTTCCTGGAAAGACAAAACCATGGCCTCACCCCACACCTGCACTTTGCCACGGCAGGCAGCCCAGATGTAGGAAAGGCTCTGTGGAGTCAGAAGTGCCGAGACAGGCAGATGGCACCAGAGGGTTTGAGGGTCAGGGCGCAACTGGGCTAGCCCCTCCTCCCGGGAGTCGGGGAGGCCTGGCCTTCCTAGTGCCCAGGCCACGGCTCCGGGGAGAAACCCGCCATGGAGGGCACGGGGGAGGCCCTCTGCCTGAGGTGGCAGGTGTCACGCCAGGGCCACTGCAAGCCTGGCTCGGCTTGCCTGCTTTCTCCAAAGGAGGCTGGCCGACCAGCCGAACCTGGCACCTGGGCCAGGGCCCTTCCAAGGGGACGAGTTGCAGAGGATAGAGCCCTGGGGGCGGCTGCCAAGTCTCCTGGGGCGTGTGCTGGGCCCCCGTCAGAGGAGGAAGCAGCCTGGTAAACGGTGTGCCAGGCCTGAGATCTTGAGGCCTCCCACAGCCGGGTCCCTGTCCTGCCCAGGCCCACCGAGGGAGGACGATGGTCGGGCAGTGGCGAGCGGGGTGGGGCTGGCGCCGAGCCTGCCCTTGGATGCCCCGGGGAAGCGCGCCGGGGGATGGGATGCCCCTGGCCAGGTCTGAGGGACCGACCCAGCTCGGGGCTGTCGGGGGCAGAGAGAGAACCCCCCTCCGCCCTTTCCCTTCAGGTTCTTAGGGCTGGCCAAATCCTTCCCAAGACAGCTTGTCTGGAGAAAATCAGACCCAGCTGAAGAACATGTGTCCATGGGGGAAACCCGGGAAACTGAGTCTCCCCACACAATAGCGGAGATTCTCACCTTGCATCCTCTCCTGAACTAATGACAAAGGTGGATGTCCCGGGTGGGCCTGTGGAATGGGAGAGGGGAGGAAGTCTATTGTCATGCAGAGGGACATGGAAAGACTTGTCTGAAGCTTATCCCCTGCACTGGGGTCAGGTCGGGAAGGGACGGCACAGAGGTGAGCAGGAACCAACCGGCCTGTCTGTGGTGGGGCTGGCCCCGGGGCAGGCGTGGGGGTGATGGCTGGAAGTGGGATGGCGCGTGAGTTGGCACCAGCCAGCGGTGGAGGCAGAGACTCAGAGGTCAGGGATCTCTCTCTCTGTCTCTGTCTCTCTCTCTCTCCCTCAGGGAGCTGAGGAGAGTAAGGTTGCGCCCCCTGCCCACCTCGCCTACCTCTCCATGGGCCCTTCTTTCTCTGGCCGCTCCGGGAGCCCTGCGGGCTTGGGTTCAACCCCCCACACACCGCACAGGCCAAGGGCGCATGCGCGACCGCCTGGGCCTAGGGCTGGCCTCGGGTGGGGGGGGTCCTCAGTGAAGGCCCCGCCCTCCCTCCAGGCTCTGACCCAGCTGCAGCTCTTCCATCGCCGCCCTTCTGGACTGGGCTTCATCTGTCTCCCTCCCCTCCCCCACTCCCACTCAGCTTGCAGGCCGCTTCCCTGCCTTGAAAGCATGGCTCTGGCCCTGAGGGCCACAGACCTACTGGGCTTCAAGCACAAGGCTCTGCCTGGGCCTGCTGCTTCGGCCAGGGGCTCATTTTTTCCTGGAAAGACAAAACCATGGCCTCACCCCACACCTGCACTTTGCCACGGCAGGCAGCCCAGATGTAGGAAAGGCTCTGTGGAGTCAGAAGTGCCGAGACAGGCAGATGGCACCAGAGGGTTTGAGGGTCAGGGCGCAACTGGGCTAGCCCCTCCTCCCGGGAGTCGGGGAGGTCCGGCCTTCCTAGTGCCCAGGCCACGGCTCCGGGGAGAAACCCGCCATGGAGGGCACGGGGGAGGCCCTCTGCCTGAGGTGGCAGGTGTCACGCCAGGGCCACTGCAAGCCTGGCTCGGCTTGCCTGCTTTCTCCAAAGGAGGCTGGCCGACCAGCCGAACCTGGCACCTGGGCCAGGGCCCTTCCAAGGGGACGAGTTCCAGAGGATAGAGCCCTGGGGGCGGCTGCCAAGTCTCCTGGGGCGTGTGCTGGGCCCCCGTCAGAGGAGGAAGCAGCCTGGTAAACGGTGTGCCAGGCCTGAGATCTGGAGGCCTCCCACAGCCGGGTCCCTGTCCTGCCCAGGCCCCCCGAGGGAGGACGATGGTCGGGCAGTGGCGAGCGGGGTGGGGCTGGCGCCGAGCCTGCCCTTGGATGCCCCGGGGAAGGGCGCCGGGGGATGTGATGCCCTGGCCAGGTCTGAGGGACCGACCCAGCTCGGGGCTGTCGGGGGCAGAGAGAGAACCCCCCTCCGCCCTTTCCCTTCAGGTTCTTAGGGCTGGCCAAATCCTTCCCAAGACAGCTTGTCTGGAGAAAATCAGACCCAGCTGAAGAACATGTGTCCATGGGGGAAACCCGGGAAACTGAGTCTCCCCACACAATAGCGGAGATTCTCACCTTGCATCCTCTCCTGAGCTAATGACAAAGGTGGATGTCCCGGGTGGGCCTGTGGAATGGGAGAGGGGAGGAAGTCTATTGTCATGCAGAGGGACATGGAAAGACTTGTCTGAAGCTTATCCCCTGCACTGGGGTCAGGTCGGGAAGGGACGGCACAGAGGTGAGCAGGAACCAACCGGCCTGTCTGTGGTGGGGCTGGCCCCGGGGCAGGCGTGGGGGTGATGGCTGGAAGTGGGATGGCGCGTGAGTTGGCACCAGCCAGCGGTGGAGGCAGAGACTCAGAGGTCAGGGATCTCTCTCTCTGTCTCTGTCTCTCTCTCTCTCCCTCAGGGAGCTGAGGAGAGTAAGGTGGCGCCCCCTGCCCACCTCGCCTACCTCTCCATGGGCCCTTCTTTCTCTGGCCGCTCCGGGAGCCCTGCGGGCTTGGGTTCAACCCCCCACACACCGCACAGGCCAAGGGCGCATGCGCGACCGCCTGGGCCTAGGGCTGGCCTCGGGGGGGGGGGGGTCCTCAGTGAAGGCCCCGCCCTCCCTCCAGGCTCTGACCCAGCTGCAGCTCTTCCATCGCCGCCCTTCTGGACTCGGCTTCATCTGTCTCCCTCCCCTCCCCCACTCCCACTCAGCTTGCAGGCCGCTTCCCTGCCTTGAAAGCATGGCTCTGGCCCTGAGGGCCACAGACCTACTGGGCTTCAAGCACAAGGCTCTGCCTGGGCCTGCTGCTTCGGCCAGGGGCTCATTTTTTCCTGGAAAGACAAAACCATGGCCTCACCCCACACCTGCACTTTGCCACGGCAGGCAGCCCAGATGTAGGAAAGGCTCTGTGGAGTCAGAAGTGCCGAGACAGGCAGATGGCACCAGAGGGTTTGAGGGTCAGGGCGCAACTGGGCTAGCCCCTCCTCCCGGGAGTCGGGGAGGCCCGGCCTTCCTAGTGCCCAGGCCACGGCTCCGGGGAGAAACCCGCCATGGAGGGCACGGGGGAGGCCCTCTGCCTGAGGTGGCAGGTGTCACGCCAGGGCCACTGCAAGCCTGGCTCGGCTTGCCTGCTTTCTCCAAAGGAGGCTGGCCGACCAGCCGAACCTGGCACCTGGGCCAGGGCCCTTCCAAGGGGACGAGTTGCAGAGGATAGAGCCCTGGGGGCGGCTGCCAAGTCTCCTGGGGCGTGTGCTGGGCCCCCGTCAGAGGAGGAAGCAGCCTGGTAAACGGTGTGCCAGGCCTGAGATCTGGAGGCCTCCCACAGCCGGGTCCCTGTCCTGCCCAGGCCCACCGAGGGAGGACGATGGTCGGGCAGTGGCGAGCGGGGTGGGGCTGGCGCCGAGCCTGCCCTTGGATGCCCCGGGGAAGCGCGCCGGGGGATGGGATGCCCCTGGCCAGGTCTGAGGGACCGACCCAGCTCGGGGCTGTCGGGGGCAGAGAGAGAACCCCCCTCCGCCCTTTCCCTTCAGGTTCTTAGGGCTGGCCAAATCCTTCCCAAGACAGCTTGTCTGGAGAAAATCAGACCCAGCTGAAGAACATGTGTCCATGGGGGAAACCCGGGAAACTGAGTCTCCCCACACAATAGCGGAGATTCTCACCTTGCATCCTCTCCTGAGCTAATGACAAAGGTGGATGTCCCGGGTGGGCCTGTGGAATGGGAGAGGGGAGGAAGTCTATTGTCATGCAGAGGGACATGGAAAGACTTGTCTGAAGCTTATCCCCTGCACTGGGGTCAGGTCGGGAAGGGACGGCTCAGAGGTGAGCAGGAACCAACCGGCCTGTCTGTGGTGGGGCTGGCCCAGGGGCAGGCGTGGGGGTGATGGCTGGAAGTGGGATGGCGCGTGAGTTGGCACCAGCCAGCGGTGGAGGCAGAGACTCAGAGGTCAGGGATCTCTCTCTCTGTCTCTGTCTCTCTCTCTCTCCCTCAGGGAGCTGAGGAGAGTAAGGTGGCGCCCCCTGCCCACCTCGCCTACCTCTCCATGGGCCCTTCTTTCTCTGGCCGCTCCGGGAGCCCTGCGGGCTTGGGTTCAACCCCCCACACACCGCACAGGCCAAGGGCGCATGCGTGACCGCCGGGGCCTAGGGCTGGCCTCGGGGGGGGGGGGTTCCTCAGTGAAGGCCCCGCCCTCCCTCCAGGCTCTGACCCAGCTGCAGCTCTTCCATCGCCGCCCTTCTGGACTCGGCTTCAGCTGTCTCCCTCCTCTCCCCCACTCCCACTCAGCTTGCAGGCCGCTTCCCTGCCTTGAAAGCATGGCTCTGGCCCTGAGGGCCACAGACCTACTGGGCTTTAAGCTCAAGGCTCTGCCTGGGCCTGCTGCTTCGGCCAGGGGCTCATTTTTTCCTGGAAAGACAAAACCATGGCCTCACCCCACGCCTGCACTTTGCCACGGCAGGCAGCCCAGATGTAGGAAAGGCTCTGTGGAGTCAGAAGTGCCGAGACAGGCAGATGGCACCAGAGGGTTTGGGGGCCAGGGCGCAAGTGGGCTAGCCCCTCCTCCCGGGAGTCGGGGAGGCCCGGCCTTCCTAGTGCCCAGGCCACGGCTCCGGGGAGAAACCCGCCATGGAGGGCACGCGGGAGGCCCTCTGCCTGAGGTGGCAGGTGTCACGCCAGGGCCACTGAAAGCCTGGCTCGGCTTGCCTGCTTTCTCCAAAGGAGGCTGGCCGACCAGCCGAACCTGGCACCTGGGCCAGGCCCCTTCCAAGGGGACGAGTTCCAGAGGCTAGAGCCCTGGGGACGGCTGCCAAGTCTCCTGGGGCGTGTGCTGGGCCACCGTCAGAGGAGGAAGCAGCCTGGTAAACGGTGTGCCAGGCCTGAGATCTGGAGGCCTCCCACAGCCGGGTCCCTGTCCTGCCCAGGCCCCCCGAGGGAGGACGATGGTCGGGCAGTGGCGAGCGGGGTGGGGCTGGCGCTGAGCCTGCCCTTGGTTGCCCCGGGGAAGGGCGCCGGGGGATGGGATGCCCTGGCCAGGTCTGAGGGACCGACCCAGCTCGGGGCTGTCGGGGGCAGAGAGAGAAACCCCCTCCGCCCTTTCCCTTCAGGTTCTTAGGGCTGGCCAAATCCTTCCCAAGACAGCTTGTCTGGAGAAAATCAGACCCAGCTGAAGAACATGTGTCCATGGGGGAAACCCGGGAAACTGAGTCTCCCCACACAATAGCAGAGATTCTCATCTTGCATCCTCTCCTGAGCTAATGACAAAGGTGGATGTCCCGGGTGGGCCTGTGGAATGGGAGAAGGGAGGAAGTCTATTGTCATGCAGAGGGACATGGAAAGACTTGTCTGAAGCTTATCCCCTGCACTGGGGTCAGGTCGGGAAGGGACTGCACAGAGGTGAGCAGGAACCAACCGGCCTGTCTGTGGTGGGGCTGGCCCCGGGGCAGGCGTGGGGGTGATGGCTGGAAGTGGGATGGCGCGTGAGTTGGCACCAGCCAGCGGTGGAGGCAGAGACTCAGAGGTCAGGGATCTCTCTCTCTGTCTCTGTCTCTCTCTCTCTCCCTCAGGGAGCTGAGGAGAGTAAGGTGGCGCCACTGCCCACCTCGCCTACCTCTCCATGGGCCCTTCTTTCTCTGGCCGCTCCGGGAGCCCTGCGGGCTTGGGTTCAACCCCCCACACACCGCACAGGCCAAGGGCGCATGCGTGACCGCCGGGGCCTAGGGCTGGCCTGGGGGGGGGGGTCCTCAGTGAAGGCCCCGCCCTCCCTCCAGGCTCTGACCCAGCTGCAGCTCTTCCATCGCCGCCCTTCTGGACTCGGCTTCAGCTGTCTCCCTCCCCTCCCCCACTCCCACTCAGCTTGCAGGCCGCTTCCCTGCCTTGAAAGCATGGCTCTGGCCCTGAGGGCCACAGACCTACTGGGCTTCAAGCTCAAGGCTCTGCCTGGGCCTGCTGCTTCGGCCAGGGGCTCATTTTTTCCTGGAAAGACAAAACCATGGCCTCACCCCACGCCTGCACTTTGCCACGGCAGGCAGCCCAGATGTAGGAAAGGCTCTGTGGAGTCAGAAGTGCCGAGACAGGCAGATGGCACCAGAGGGTTTGGGGGCCAGGGCGCAACTGGGCTAGCCCCTCCTCCCGGGAGTCGGGGAGGCCCGGCCTTCCTAGTGCCCAGGCCACGGCTCCGGGGAGAAACCCGCCATGGAGGGCACGCGGGAGGCCCTCTGCCTGAGGTGGCAGGTGTCACGCCAGGGCCACTGCAAGCCTGGCTCGGCTTGCCTGCTTTCTCCAAAGGAGGCTGGCCGACCAGCCGAACCTGGCACCTGGGCCAGGCCCCTTCCAAGGGGACGAGTTGCAGAGGATAGAGCCCTGGGGGCGGCTGCCAAGTCTCCTGGGGCGTGTGCTGGGTCCCCGTCAGAGGAGGAAGCAGCCTGGTAAACGGTGTGCCAGGCCTGAGATCTGGAGGCCTCCCACAGCCGGGTCCCTGTCCTGCCCAGGCCCCCCGAGGGAGGACGATGGTCGGGCAGTGGCGAGCGGGGTGGGGCTGGCGCCGAGCCTGCCCTTGGATGCCCCGGGGAAGGGCGCCGGGGGATGGGATGCCCCTGGCCAGGTCTGAGGGACCGACCCAGCTCGGGGCTGTCGGGGGCAGAGAGAGAACCCCCCTCCGCCCTTTCCCTTCAGGTTCTTAGGGCTGGCCAAATCCTTCCCAAGACAGCTTGTCTGGAGAAAATCAGACCCAGCTGAAGAACATGTGTCCATGGGGGAAACCCTGGAAACTGAGTCTCCCCACACAATAGCAGAGATTCTCATCTTGCATCCTCTCCTGAGCTAATGACAAAGGTGGATGTCCCGGGTGGGCCTGTGGAATGGGAGAGGGGAGGAAGTCTATTGTCATGCAGAGGGACATGGAAAGACTTGTCTGAAGCTTATCCCCTGCACTGGGGTCAGGTCGGGAAGGGACTGCACAGAGGTGAGCAGGAACCAACCGGCCTGTCTGTGGTGGGGCTGGCCCCGGGGCAGGCGAGGGGGTGATGACTGGAAGTGGGATGGCGCGTGAGTTGGCACCAGCCAGCGGTGGAGGCAGAGACTCAGAGGTCAGGGATCTCTCTCTCTGTGTCTGTCTCTCTCTCTCTCCCTCAGGGAGCTGAGGAGAGTAAGGTGGCGCCCCCTGCCCACCTCGCCTACCTCTCCATGGGCCCTTCTTTCTCTGGCCGCTCCGGGAACCCTGCGGGCTTGGGTTCAACCCCCCACACACCGCACAGGCCAAGGGCGCATGCGTGACCGCCGTGGCCTAGGGCTGGCCTCAGGGGGGGGTCCTCAGAGAAGGCCCCGCCCTCCCTCCAGACTCTGACCCAGCTGCAGCTCTTCCATCGCCGCCCTTCTGGACTAGGCTTCAGCTGTCTCCCTCCCCTCCCCCAGTCCCATTCAGCTTGCAGGCCGCTTCCCTGCCTTGAAAGCATGGCTCTAGCCCTGAGGGCCACAGACCTACTGGGCTTCAAGCTCAAGGCTCTGCCTGGGCCTGCTGCTTCGGCCAGGGGCTCATTTTTTCCTGGAAAGACAAAACCATGGCCTCACCCCACGCCTGCACTTTGCCACGGCAGGCAGCCCAGATGTAGGAAAGGCTCTGTGGAGTCAGAAGTGCCGAGACAGGCAGATGGCACCAGAGGGTTTGGGGGCCAGGGCGCAACTGGGCTAGCCCCTCCTCCCGGGAGTCGGGGAGGCCCGGCCTTCCTAGTGCCCAGGCCACGGCTCCGGGGAGAAACCCGCCATGGAGGGCACGCGGGAGGCCCTCTGCCTGAGGTGGCAGGTGTCACGCCAGGGCCACTGCAAGCCTGGCTCGGCTTGCCTGCTTTCTCCAAAGGAGGCTGGCCGACCAGCCGAACCTGGCACCTGGGCCAGGCCCCTTCCAAAAGGACGAGTTCCAGAGGATAGAGCCCTGGGGGCGGCTGCCAAGTCTCCTGGGGCGTGTGCTGGGCCCCTGTCAGAGGAGGAAGCAGCCTGGTAAACGGTGTGCCAGGCCTGAGATCTGGAGGCCTCCCACAGCCGGGTCCCTGTCCTGCCCAGGCCCCCCGAGGGAGGACGATGGTCGGGCAGTGGCGAGCGGGGTGGGGCTGGCGCCGAGCCTGCCCTTGGATGCCCCGGGGAAGGGCGCCGGGGGATGGGCTGCCCCTGGCCAGGTCTGAGGGACCGACCCAGCTCGGGGCTGTCGGGGGCAGAGAGAGAACCCCCCTCCGCCCTTTCCCTTCAGGTTCTTAGGGCTGGCCAAATCCTTCCCAAGACAGCTTGTCTGGAGAAAATCAGACCCAGCTGAAGAACATGTGTCCATGGGGGAAACCCGGGAAACTGAGTCTCCCCACACAATAGCAGAGATTCTCATCTTGCATCCTCTCCTGAGCTAATGACAAATGTGGATGTCCCGGGTGGGCCTGTGGAATGGGAGAGGGGAGGAAGTCTATTGTCATGCAGAGGGACATGGAAAGACTTGTCTGAAGCTTATCCCCTGCACTGGGGTCAGGTCGGGAAGGGACGGCACAGAGGTGAGCAGGAACCAACCGGCCTGTCTGTGGTGGGGCTGGCCCCGGGGCAGGCGTGGGGGTGATGGCTGGAAGTGGGATGGCGCGTGAGTTGGCACCAGCCAGCGGTGGAGGCAGAGACTCAGAGGTCAGGGATCTCTCTCTCTGTCTCTGTCTCTCTCTCTCTCCCTCAGGGAGCTGAGGAGAGTAAGGTGGCGCCCCCTGCCCACCTCGCCTACCTCTCCATGGGCCCTTCTTTCTCTGGCCGCTCCGGGAGCCCTGCGGGCTTGGGTTCAAACCCCCACACACCGCACAGGCCAAGGGCGCATGCGTGACCGCCGGGGCCTAGGGCTGGCCTCAGGGGGGGGGGTCCTCAGTGAAGGCCCCGTCCTCCCTCCAGGCTCTGACCCAGCTGCAGCTCTTCCATCGCCGCCCTTCTGGACTCGGCTTCAGCTGTCTCCCTCCCCTCCCCCACTCCCACTCAGCTTGCAGGCCGCTTCCCTGCCTTGAAAGCATGGCTCTGGCCCTGAGGGCCACAGACCTACTGGGCTTCAAGCTCAAGGCTCTGCCTGGGCCTGCTGCTTCGGCCAGGGGCTCATTTTTTCCTGGAAAGACAAAACCATGGCCTCACCCCACGCCTGCACTTTGCCACGGCAGGCAGCCCAGATGTAGGAAAGGCTCTGTGGAGTCAGAAGTGCCGAGACAGGCAGATGGCACCAGAGGGTTTGGGGGCCAGGGCGCAACTCGGCTAGCCCCTCCTCCCGGGAGTCGGGGAGGCCCGGCCTTCCTAGTGCCCAGGCCACGGCTCCGGGGAGAAACCCGCCATGGAGGGCACGCGGGAGGCCCTCTGCCTGAGGTGGCAGGTGTCACGCCAGGGCCACTGCAAGCCTGGCTCGGCTTGCCTGCTTTCTCCAAAGGAGGCTGGCCGACCAGCCGAACCTGGCACCTGGGCCAGGCCCCTTCCAAGGGGACGAGTTCCAGAGGATAGAGCCCTGGGGGCGGCTGCCAAGTCTCCTGGGGCGTGTGCTGGGCCCCCGTCAGAGGAGGAAGCAGCCTGGTAAACGGTGTGCCAGGCCTGAGATCTGGAGGCCTCCCACAGCCGGGTCCCTGTCCTGCCCAGGCCCCCCGAGGGAGGACGATGGTCGGGCAGTGGCGAGCGGGGTGGGGCTGGCGCCGAGCCTGCCCTTGGATGCCCCGGGGAAGGGCGCCGGGGGATGGGATGCCCCTGGCCAGGTCTGAGGGACCGACCTAGCTCGGGGCTGTCGGGGGCAGAGAGAGAACCCCCCTCCGCCCTTTCCCTTCAGGTTCTTAGGGCTGGCCAAATCCTTCCCAAGACAGCTTGTCTGGAGAAAATCAGACCCAGCTGAAGAACATGTGTCCATGGGGGAAACCCGGGAAACTGAGTCTCCCCACACAATAGCAGAGATTCTCATCTTGCATCCTCTCCTGAGCTAATGACAAAGGTGGATGTCCCGGGTGGGCCTGTGGAATGGGAGAGGGGAGGAAGTCTATTGTCATGCAGAGGGACATGGAAAGACTTGTCTGAAGCTTATCCCCTGCACTGGGGTCAGGTCGGGAAGGGATGGCACAGAGGTGAGCAGGAACCAACCGGCCTGTCTGTGGTGGGGCTGGCCCCGGGGCAGGCGTGGGGGTGATGGCTGGAAGTGGGATGGCGCGTGAGTTGGCACCAGCCAGCGGTGGAGGCAGAGACTCAGAGGTCAGGGATCTCTCTCTCTGTCTCTGTCTCTCTCTCTCTCCCTCAGGGAGCTGAGGAGAGTAAGGTGGCGCCCCCTGCCCACCTCGCCTACCTCTCCATGGCCCCTTCTTTCTCTGGCCGCTCCGGGAACCCTGCGGGCTTGGGTTCAACCCCCCACCCACCGCACAGGCCAAGGGCGCATGCGCGACCGCCGGGGCCTAGGGCTGGCCTCGGGGGGCAGGGGGGTCCTCAGTGAAGGCCCCGCCCTCCCTCCAGGCTCTGACCCAGCTGCAGCTCTTCCATCGCCGCCCTTCTGGACTCGGCTTCAGCTGTCTCCCTCCCCTCCCCCACTCCCACTCAGCTAGCAGGCCGCTTCCCTGCCTTGAAAGCATTGCTCTGGCCCTGAGGGCCACAGACCTACTGGGCTTCAAGCTCAAGGCTCTGCCTGGGCCTGCTGCTTCGGCCAGGGGCTCATTTTTTCCTGGAAAGACAAAGCCATGGCCTCACCCCACGCCTGCACTTTGCCACGGCAGGCAGCCCAGATGTAGGAAAGGCTCTGTGGAGTCAGAAGTGCCGAGACAGGCAGATGGCACCAGAGGGTTTGGGGGCCAGGGCGCAACTGGGCTAGCCCCTCCTCCCGGGAGTCGGGGAGGCCCGGCCTTCCTAGTGCCCAGGCCACGGCTCCGGGGAGAAACCCGCCATGGAGGGCACGCGGGAGGCCCTCTGCCTGAGGTGGCAGGTGTCACGCCAGGGCCACTGCAAGCCTGGCTCGGCTTGCCTGCTTTCTCCAAAGGAGGCTGGCCGACCAGCCGAACCTGGCACCTGGGCCAGGCCCCTTCCAAGGGGACGAGTTCCAGAGGATAGAGCCCTGGGGGCGGCTGCCAAGTCTCCTGGGGCGTGTGCTGGGCCCCCGTCAGAGGAGGAAGCAGCCTGGTAAACGGTGTGCCAGGCCTGAGATCTGGAGGCCTCCCACAGCCGGGTCCCTGTCCTGCCCAGGCCCCCCGAGGGAGGACGATGGTCGGGCAGTGGCGAGCGGGGTGGGGCTGGCGCCGAGCCTGCCCTTGGATGCCCCGGGGAAGGGCGCCGGGGGATGGGCTGCCCCTGGCCAGGTCTGAGGGACCGACCCAGCTCGGGGCTGTCGGGGGCAGAGAGAGAACCCCCCTCCGCCCTTTCCCTTCAGGTTCTTAGGGCTGGCCAAATCCTTCCCAAGACAGCTTGTCTGGAGAAAATCAGACCCAGCTGAAGAACATGTGTCCATGGGGGAAACCCGGGAAACTGAGTCTCCCCACACAATAGCAGAGATTCTCATCTTGCATCCTCTCCTGAGCTAATGACAAAGGTGGATGTCCCGGGTGGGTGGGCCTGTGGAATGGGAGAGGGGAGGAAGTCTATTGTCATGCAGAGGGACATGGAAAGACTTGTCTGAAGCTTATCCCCTGCACTGGGGTCAGGTCGGGAAGGGACGGCACAGAGGTGAGCAGGAACCAACCGGCCTGTCTGTGGTGGGGCTGGCCCCGGGGCAGGCGTGGGGGTGATGGCTGGAAGTGGGATGGCGCGTGAGTTGGCACCAGCCAGCGGTGGAGGCAGAGACTCAGAGGTCAGGGATCTCTCTCTCTGTCTCTGTCTCTGTCTCTCTCCCTCAGGGAGCTGAGGAGAGTAAGGTGGCGCCCCCTGCCCACCTCGCCTACCTCTCCATGGGCCCTTCTTTCTCTGGCCGCTCCGGGAGCCCTGCGGGCTTGGGTTCAACCCCCCACACACCGCACAGGCCAAGGGCGCATGCGCGACCGCCGGGGCCTAGGGCTGGCCTCGGAGGGGGGGGGGTCCTCAGTGAAGGCCCCGCCCTCCCTCCAGGCTCTGACCCAGCTGCAGCTCTTCCATCGCCGCCCTTCTGGACTCGGCTTCAGCTGTCTCCCTCCCCTCCCCCACTCCCACTCAGCTTGCAGGCTGCTTCCCTGCCTTGAAAGCATGGCTCTGGCCCTGAGGGCCACAGACCTACTGGGCTTCAAGCTCAAGGCTCTGCCTGGGCCTGCTGCTTCGGCCAGGGGCTCATTTTTTCCTGGAAAGACAAAGCCATGGCCTCACCCCACGCCTGCACTTTGCCACGGCAGGCAGCCCAGATGTAGGAAAGGCTCTGTGGAGTCAGAAGTGCCGAGACAGGCAGATGGCACCAGAGGGTTTGGGGGCCAGGGCGCAACTGGGCTAGCCCCTCCTCCCGGGAGTCGGGGAGGCCCGGCCTTCCTAGTGCCCAGGCCACGGCTCAGGGGAGAAACCCGCCATGGAGGGCACGCGGGAGGCCCTCTGCCTGAGGTGGCAGGTGTCACGCCAGGGCCACTGCAAGCCTGGCTCGGCTTGCCTGCTTTCTCCAAAGGAGGCTGGCCGACCAGCCGAACCTGGCACCTGGGCCAGGCCCCTTCCAAGGGGACGAGTTCCAGAGGATAGAGCCCTGGGGGCGGCTGCCAAGTCTCCTGGGGCGTGTGCTGGACCCCCGTCAGAGGAGGAAGCAGCCTGGTAAACGGTGTGCCAGGCATGAGATCTGGAGGCCTCCCACAGCCGGGTCCCTGTCCTGCCCAGGCCCCCCGAGGGAGGACGATGGTCGGGCAGTGGCGAGCGGGGTGGGGCTGGCGCCGAGCCTGCCCTTGGATGCCCCGGGGAAGGGCGCCGGGGGATGGGCTGCCCCTGGCCAGGTCTGAGGGACCGACCCAGCTCGGGGCTGTCGGGGGCAGAGAGAGAACCCCCCTCCGCCCTTTCCCTTCAGGTTCTTAGGGCTGGCCAAATCCTTCCCAAGACAGCTTGTCTGGAGAAAATCAGACCCAGCTGAAGAACATGTGTCCATGGGGGAAACCCGGGAAACTGAGTCTCCCCACACAATAGCAGAGATTCTCATCTTGCATCCTCTCCTGAGCTAATGACAAAGGTGGATGTCCCGGGTGGGTGGGCCTGTGGAATGGGAGAGGGGAGGAAGTCTATTGTCATGCAGAGGGACATGGAAAGACTTGTCTGAAGCTTATCCCCTGCACTGGGGTCAGGTCGGGAAGGGACGGCACAGAGGTGAGCAGGAACCAACCGGCCTGTCTGTGGTGGGGCTGGCCCCGGGGCAGGCGTGGGGGTGATGGCTGGAAGTGGGATGGCGCGTGAGTTGGCACCAGCCAGCGGTGGAGGCAGAGACTCAGAGGTCAGGGATCTCTCTCTCTGTCTCTGTCTCTGTCTCTCTCCCTCAGGGGGCTGAGGAGAGTAAGGTGGCGCCCCCTGCCCACCTCGCCTACCTCTCCATGGGCCCTTCTTTCTCTGGCCGCTCCGGGAGCCCTGCGGGCTTGGGTTCAACCCCCCACACACCGCACAGGCCAAGGGCGCATGCGCGACCGCCGGGGCCTAGGGCTGGCCTCGGAGGGGGGGGGTCCTCAGTGAAGGCCCCGCCCTCCCTCCAGGCTCTGACCCAGCTGCAGCTCTTCCATCACCGCCCTTCTGGACTCGGCTTCAGCTGTCTCCCTCCCCTCCCCCACTCCCACTCAGCTTGCAGGCTGCTTCCCTGCCTTGAAAGCATGGCTCTGGCCCTGAGGGCCACAGACCTACTGGGCTTCAAGCTCAAGGCTCTGCCTGGGCCTGCTGCTTCGGCCAGGGGCTCATTTTTTCCTGGAAAGACAAAGCCATGGCCTCACCCCACGCCTGCACTTTGCCACGGCAGGCAGCCCAGATGTAGGAAAGGCTCTGTGGAGTCAGAAGTGCCGAGACAGGCAGATGGCACCAGAGGGTTTGGGGGCCAGGGCGCAACTGGGCTAGCCCCTCCTCCCGGGAGTCGGGGAGGCCCGGCCTTCCTAGTGCCCAGGCCACGGCTCCGGGGAGAAACCCGCCATGGAGGGCACGCGGGAGGCCCTCTGCCTGAGGTGGCAGGTGTCACGCCAGGGCCACTGCAAGCCTGGCTCGGCTTGCCTGCTTTCTCCAAAGGAGGCTGGCCGACCAGCCGAACCTGGCACCTGGGCCAGGCCCCTTCCAAGGGGACGAGTTCCAGAGGATAGAGCCCTGGGGGCGGCTGCCAAGTCTCCTGGGGCGTGTGCTGGGCCCCCGTCAGAGGAGGAAGCAGCCTGGTAAACGGTGTGCCAGGCCTGAGATCTGGAGGCCTCCCACAGCCGGGTCCCTGTCCTGCCCAGGCCCCCCGAGGGAGGACGATGGTCGGGCAGTGGCGAGCGGTGTGGGGCTGGCGCCGAGACTGCCCTTGGATGCCCCGGGGAAGGGCGCCGGGGGATGGGCTGCCCCTGGCCAGGTCTGAGAGACCTACCCAGCTCGGGGCTGTCGGGGGCAGAGAGAGAACCCCCCTCCGCCCTTTCCCTTCAGGTTCTTAGGGCTGGCCAAATCCTTCCCAAGACAGCTTGTCTGGAGAAAATCAGACCCAGCTGAAGAACATGTGTCCATGGGGGAAACCCGGGAAACTGAGTCTCCCCACACAATAGCAGAGATTCTCATCTTGCATCCTCTCCTGAGCTAATGACAAAGGTGGATGTCCCAGGTGGGTGGGCCTGTGGAATGGGAGAGGGGAGGAAGTCTATTGTCATGCAGAGGGACATGGAAAGACTTGTCTGAAGCTTATCCCCTGCACTGGGGTCAGGTCGGGAAGGGACGGCACAGAGGTGAGCAGGAACCAACCGGCCTGTCTGTGGTGGGGCTGGCCCCGGGGCAGGCGTGGGGGTGATGGCTGGAAGTGGGATGGCGCGTGAGTTGGCACCAGCCAGCGGTGGAGGCAGAGACTCAGAGGTCAGGGATCTCTCTCTCTGTCTCTGTCTCTGTCTCTCTCCCTCAGGGAGCTGAGGAGAGTAAGGTGGCGCCCCCTGCCCACCTCGCCTACCTCTCCATGGGCCCTTCTTTCTCTGGCCGCTCCGGGAGCCCTGCGGGCTTGGGTTCAACCCCCCACACACCGCACAGGCCAAGGGCGCATGCGCGACCGCCGGGGCCTAGGGCTGGCCTCGGAGGGGGGGGGTCCTCAGTGAAGGCCCCGCCCTCCCTCCAGGCTCTGACCCAGCTGCAGCTCTTCCATCGCCGCCCTTCTGGACTCGGCTTCAGCTGTCTCCCTCCCCTCCCCCACTCCCACTCAGCTTGGAGGCAGCTTCCCTGCCTTGAAAGCATGGCTCTGGCCCTGAGGGCCACAGACCTACTGGGCTTCAAGCTCAAGGCTCTGCCTGGGCCTGCTGCTTCGGCCAGGGGCTCATTTTTTCCTGGAAAGACAAAGCCATGGCCTCACCCCACGCCTGCACTTTGCCACGGCAGGCAGCCCAGATGTAGGAAAGGCTCTGTGGAGTCAGAAGTGCCGAGACAGGCAGATGGCACCAGAGGGTTTGGGGGCCAGGGCGCAACTGGGCTAGCCCCTCCTCCCGGGAGTCGGGGAGGCCCGGCCTTCCTAGTGCCCAGGCCACGGCTCCGGGGAGAAACCCGCCATGGAGGGCACGCGGGAGGCCCTCTGCCTGAGGTGGCAGGTGTCACGCCAGGGCCACTGCAAGCCTGGCTCGGCTTGCCTGCTTTCTCCAAAGGAGGCTGGCCGACCAGCCGAACCTGGCACCTGGGCCAGGCCCCTTCCAAGGGGACGAGTTCCAGAGGATAGAGCCCTGGGGGCGGCTGCCAAGTCTCCTGGGGCGTGTGCTGGGCCCCCGTCAGAGGAGGAAGCAGCCTGGTAAACGGTGTGCCAGGCCTGAGATCTGGAGGCCTCCCACAGCCGGGTCCCTGTCCTGCCCAGGCCCCCCGAGGGAGGACGATGGTCGGGCAGTGGCGAGCGGTGTGGGGCTGGCGCCGAGCCTGCCCTTGGATGCCCCGGGGAAGGGCGCCGGGGGATGGGCTGCCCCTGGCCAGGTCTGAGGGACCGACCCAGC
The DNA here is from genome assembly GCF_020826845.1 of Diceros bicornis minor. Classification (NCBI taxonomy): domain Eukaryota; kingdom Metazoa; phylum Chordata; class Mammalia; order Perissodactyla; family Rhinocerotidae; genus Diceros; species Diceros bicornis. Next base: position 39,742 of record NW_026691223.1, on the reverse strand, counting down.
TCGGGGCTGTCGGGGGCAGAGAGAGAACCCCCCTCCGCCCTTTCCCTTCAGGTTCTTAGGGCTGGCCAAATCCTTCCCAAGACAGCTTGTCTGGAGAAAATCAGACCCAGCTGAAGAACATGTGTCCATGGGGGAAACCCGGGAAACTGAGTCTCCCCACACAATAGCAGAGATTCTCATCTTGCATCCTCTCCTGAGCTAATGACAAAGGTGGATGTCCCGGGTGGGTGGGCCTGTGGAATGGGAGAGGGGAGGAAGTCTATTGTCATGCAGAGGGACATGGAAAGACTTGTCTGAAGCTTATCCCCTGCACTGGGGTCAGGTCGGGAAGGGACGGCACAGAGGTGAGCAGGAACCAACCGGCCTGTCTGTGGTGGGGCTGGCCCCGGGGCAGGCGTGGGGGTGATGGCTGGAAGTGGGATGGCGCGTGAGTTGGCACCAGCCAGCGGTGGAGGCAGAGACTCAGAGGTCAGGGATCTCTCTCTCTGTCTCTGTCTCTGTCTCTCTCCCTCAGGGGGCTGAGGAGAGTAAGGTGGCGCCCCCTGCCCACCTCGCCTACCTCTCCATGGGCCCTTCTTTCTCTGGCCGCTCCGGGAGCCCTGCGGGCTTGGGTTCAACCCCCCACACACCGCACAGGCCAAGGGCGCATGCGCGACCGCCGGGGCCTAGGGCTGGCCTCGGAGGGGGGGGGTCCTCAGTGAAGGCCCCGCCCTCCCTCCAGGCTCTGACCCAGCTGCAGCTCTTCCATCACCGCCCTTCTGGACTCGGCATCAGCTGTCTCCCTCCCCTCCCCCACTCCCACTCAGCTTGCAGGCTGCTTCCCTGCCTTGAAAGCATGGCTCTGGCCCTGAGGGCCACAGACCTACTGGGCTTCAAGCTCAAGGCTCTGCCTGGGCCTGCTGCTTCGGCCAGGGGCTCATTTTTTCCTGGAAAGACAAAGCCATGGCCTCACCCCACGCCTGCACTTTGCCACGGCAGGCAGCCCAGATGTAGGAAAGGCTCTGTGGAGTCAGAAGTGCCGAGACAGGCAGATGGCACCAGAGGGTTTGGGGGCCAGGGCGCAACTGGGCTAGCCCCTCCTCCCGGGAGTCGGGGAGGCCCGGCCTTCCTAGTGCCCAGGCCACGGCTCCGGGGAGAAACCCGCCATGGAGGGCACGCGGGAGGCCCTCTGCCTGAGGTGGCAGGTGTCACGCCAGGGCCACTGCAAGCCTGGCTCGGCTTGCCTGCTTTCTCCAAAGGAGGCTGGCCGACCAGCCGAACCTGGCACCTGGGCCAGGCCCCTTCCAAGGGGACGAGTTCCAGAGGATAGAGCCCTGGGGGCGGCTGCCAAGTCTCCTGGGGCGTGTGCTGGGCCCCCGTCAGAGGAGGAAGCAGCCTGGTAAACGGTGTGCCAGGCCTGAGATCTGGAGGCCTCCCACAGCCGGGTCCCTGTCCTGCCCAGGCCCCCCGAGGGAGGACGATGGTCGGGCAGTGGCGAGCGGTGTGGGGCTGGCGCCGAGACTGCCCTTGGATGCCCCGGGGAAGGGCGCCGGGGGATGGGCTGCCCCTGGCCAGGTCTGAGAGACCTACCCAGCTCGGGGCTGTCGGGGGCAGAGAGAGAACCCCCCTCCGCCCTTTCCCTTCAGGTTCTTAGGGCTGGCCAAATCCTTCCCAAGACAGCTTGTCTGGAGAAAATCAGACCCAGCTGAAGAACATGTGTCCATGGGGGAAACCCGGGAAACTGAGTCTCCCCACACAATAGCAGAGATTCTCATCTTGCATCCTCTCCTGAGCTAATGACAAAGGTGGATGTCCCAGGTGGGTGGGCCTGTGGAATGGGAGAGGGGAGGAAGTCTATTGTCATGCAGAGGGACATGGAAAGACTTGTCTGAAGCTTATCCCCTGCACTGGGGTCAGGTCGGGAAGGGACGGCACAGAGGTGAGCAGGAACCAACCGGCCTGTCTGTGGTGGGGCTGGCCCCGGGGCAGGCGTGGGGGTGATGGCTGGAAGTGGGATGGCGCGTGAGTTGGCACCAGCCAGCGGTGGAGGCAGAGACTCAGAGGTCAGGGATCTCTCTCTCTGTCTCTGTCTCTGTCTCTCTCCCTCAGGGAGCTGAGGAGAGTAAGGTGGCGCCCCCTGCCCACCTCGCCTACCTCTCCATGGGCCCTTCTTTCTCTGGCCGCTCCGGGAGCCCTGCGGGCTTGGGTTCAACCCCCCACACACCGCACAGGCCAAGGGCGCATGCGCGACCGCCGGGGCCTAGGGCTGGCCTCGGAGGGGGGGGGTCCTCAGTGAAGGCCCCGCCCTCCCTCCAGGCTCTGACCCAGCTGCAGCTCTTCCATCGCCGCCCTTCTGGACTCGGCTTCAGCTGTCTCCCTCCCCTCCCCCACTCCCACTCAGCTTGGAGGCAGCTTCCCTGCCTTGAAAGCATGGCTCTGGCCCTGAGGGCCACAGACCTACTGGGCTTCAAGCTCAAGGCTCTGCCTGGGCCTGCTGCTTCGGCCAGGGGCTCATTTTTTCCTGGAAAGACAAAGCCATGGCCTCACCCCACGCCTGCACTTTGCCACGGCAGGCAGCCCAGATGTAGGAAAGGCTCTGTGGAGTCAGAAGTGCCGAGACAGGCAGATGGCACCAGAGGGTTTGGGGGCCAGGGCGCAACTGGGCTAGCCCCTCCTCCCGGGAGTCGGGGAGGCCCGGCCTTCCTAGTGCCCAGGCCACGGCTCCGGGGAGAAACCCGCCATGGAGGGCACGCGGGAGGCCCTCTGCCTGAGGTGGCAGGTGTCACGCCAGGGCCACTGCAAGCCTGGCTCGGCTTGCCTGCTTTCTCCAAAGGAGGCTGGCCGACCAGCCGAACCTGGCACCTGGGCCAGGCCCCTTCCAAGGGGACGAGTTCCAGAGGATAGAGCCCTGGGGGCGGCTGCCAAGTCTCCTGGGGCGTGTGCTGGGCCCCCGTCAGAGGAGGAAGCAGCCTGGTAAACGGTGTGCCAGGCCTGAGATCTGGAGGCCTCCCACAGCCGGGTCCCTGTCCTGCCCAGGCCCCCCGAGGGAGGACGATGGTCGGGCAGTGGCGAGCGGTGTGGGGCTGGCGCCGAGCCTGCCCTTGGATGCCCCGGGGAAGGGCGCCGGGGGATGGGCTGCCCCTGGCCAGGTCTGAGAGACCTACCCAGCTCGGGGCTGTCGGGGGCAGAGAGAGAACCCCCCTCCGCCCTTTCCCTTCAGGTTCTTAGGGCTGGCCAAATCCTTCCCAAGACAGCTTGTCTGGAGAAAATCAGACCCAGCTGAAGAACATGTGTCCATGGGGGAAACCCGGGAAACTGAGTCTCCCCACACAATAGCAGAGATTCTCATCTTGCATCCTCTCCTGAGCTAATGACAAAGGTGGATGTCCCAGGTGGGTGGGCCTGTGGAATGGGAGAGGGGAGGAAGTCTATTGTCATGCAGAGGGACATGGAAAGACTTGTCTGAAGCTTATCCCCTGCACTGGGGTCAGGTCGGGAAGGGACGGCACAGAGGTGAGCAGGAACCAACCGGCCTGTCTGTGGTGGGGCTGGCCCCGGGGCAGGCGTGGGGGTGATGGCTGGAAGTGGGATGGCACGTGAGTTGGCACCAGCCAGCGGTGGAGGCAGAGACTCAGAGGTCAGGGATCTCTCTCTCTGTCTCTGTCTCTGTCTCTCTCCCTCAGGGAGCTGAGGAGAGTAAGGTGGCGCCCCCTGCCCACCTCGCCTACCTCTCCATGGGCCCTTCTTTCTCTGGCCGCTCCGGGAGCCCTGCGGGCTTGGGTTCAACCCCCCACACACCGCACAGGCCAAGGGCGCATGCGCGACCGCCGGGGCCTAGGGCTGGCCTCGGAGGGGGGGGGTCCTCAGTGAAGGCCCCGCCCTCCCTCCAGGCTCTGACCCAGCTGCAGCTCTTCCATCGCCGCCCTTCTGGACTCGGCTTCAGCTGTCTCCCTCCCCTCCCCCACTCCCACTCAGCTTGGAGGCAGCTTCCCTGCCTTGAAAGCATGGCTCTGGCCCTGAGGGCCACAGACCTACTGGGCTTCAAGCTCAAGGCTCTGCCTGGGCCTGCTGCTTCGGCCAGGGGCTCATTTTTTCCTGGAAAGACAAAGCCATGGCCTCACCCCACGCCTGCACTTTGCCACGGCAGGCAGCCCAGATGTAGGAAAGGCTCTGTGGAGTCAGAAGTGCCGAGACAGGCAGATGGCACCAGAGGGTTTGGGGGCCAGGGCGCAACTGGGCTAGCCCCTCCTCCCGGGAGTCGGGGAGGCCCGGCCTTCCTAGTGCCCAGGCCACGGCTCCGGGGAGAAACCCGCCATGGAGGGCACGCGGGAGGCCCTCTGCCTGAGGTGGCAGGTGTCACGCCAGGGCCACTGCAAGCCTGGCTCGGCTTGCCTGCTTTCTCCAAAGGAGGCTGGCCGACCAGCCGAACCTGGCACCTGGGCCAGGCCCCTTCCAAGGGGACGAGTTCCAGAGGATAGAGCCCTGGGGGCGGCTGCCAAGTCTCCTGGGGCGTGTGCTGGGCCCCCGTCAGAGGAGGAAGCAGCCTGGTAAACGGTGTGCCAGGCCTGAGATCTGGAGGCCTCCCACAGCCGGGTCCCTGTCCTGCCCAGGCCCCCCGAGGGAGGACGATGGTCGGGCAGTGGCGAGCGGTGTGGGGCTGGCGCCGAGCCTGCCCTTGGATGCCCCGGGGAAGGGCGCCGGGGGATGGGCTGCCCCTGGCCAGGTCTGAGAGACCTACCCAGCTCGGGGCTGTCGGGGGCAGAGAGAGAACCCCCCTCCGCCCTTTCCCTTCAGGTTCTTAGGGCTGGCCAAATCCTTCCCAAGACAGCTTGTCTGGAGAAAATCAGACCCAGCTGAAGAACATGTGTCCATGGGGGAAACCCGGGAAACTGAGTCTCCCCACACAATAGCAGAGATTCTCATCTTGCATCCTCTCCTGAGCTAATGACAAAGGTGGATGTCCCAGGTGGGTGGGCCTGTGGAATGGGAGAGGGGAGGAAGTCTATTGTCATGCAGAGGGACATGGAAAGACTTGTCTGAAGCTTATCCCCTGCACTGGGGTCAGGTCGGGAAGGGACGGCACAGAGGTGAGCAGGAACCAACCGGCCTGTCTGTGGTGGGGCTGGCCCCGGGGCAGGCGTGGGGGTGATGGCTGGAAGTGGGATGGCGCGTGAGTTGGCACCAGCCAGCGGTGGAGGCAGAGACTCAGAGGTCAGGGATCTCTCTCTCTGTCTCTGTCTCTGTCTCTCTCCCTCAGGGAGCTGAGGAGAGTAAGGTGGCGCCCCCTGCCCACCTCGCCTACCTCTCCATGGGCCCTTCTTTCTCTGGCCGCTCCGGGAGCCCTGCGGGCTTGGGTTCAACCCCCCACACACCGCACAGGCCAAGGGCGCATGCGCGACCGCCGGGGCCTAGGGCTGGCCTCGGAGGGGGGGGGTCCTCAGTGAAGGCCCCGCCCTCCCTCCAGGCTCTGACCCAGCTGCAGCTCTTCCATCGCCGCCCTTCTGGACTCGGCTTCAGCTGTCTCCCTCCCCTCCCCCACTCCCACTCAGCTTGGAGGCAGCTTCCCTGCCTTGAAAGCATGGCTCTGGCCCTGAGGGCCACAGACCTACTGGGCTTCAAGCTCAAGGCTCTGCCTGGGCCTGCTGCTTCGGCCAGGGGCTCATTTTTTCCTGGAAAGACAAAGCCATGGCCTCACCCCACGCCTGCACTTTGCCACGGCAGGCAGCCCAGATGTAGGAAAGGCTCTGTGGAGTCAGAAGTGCCGAGACAGGCAGATGGCACCAGAGGGTTTGGGGGCCAGGGCGCAACTGGGCTAGCCCCTCCTCCCGGGAGTCGGGGAGGCCCGGCCTTCCTAGTGCCCAGGCCACGGCTCCGGGGAGAAACCCGCCATGGAGGGCACGCGGGAGGCCCTCTGCCTGAGGTGGCAGGTGTCACGCCAGGGCCACTGCAAGCCTGGCTCGGCTTGCCTGCTTTCTCCAAAGGAGGCTGGCCGACCAGCCGAACCTGGCACCTGGGCCAGGCCCCTTCCAAGGGGACGAGTTCCAGAGGATAGAGCCCTGGGGGCGGCTGCCAAGTCTCCTGGGGCGTGTGCTGGGCCCCCGTCAGAGGAGGAAGCAGCCTGGTAAACGGTGTGCCAGGCCTGAGATCTGGAGGCCTCCCACAGCCGGGTCCCTGTCCTGCCCAGGCCCCCCGAGGGAGGACGATGGTCGGGCAGTGGCGAGCGGTGTGGGGCTGGCGCCGAGCCTGCCCTTGGATGCCCCGGGGAAGGGCGCCGGGGGATGGGCTGCCCCTGGCCAGGTCTGAGAGACCTACCCAGCTCGGGGCTGTCGGGGGCAGAGAGAGAACCCCCCTCCGCCCTTTCCCTTCAGGTTCTTAGGGCTGGCCAAATCCTTCCCAAGACAGCTTGTCTGGAGAAAATCAGACCCAGCTGAAGAACATGTGTCCATGGGGGAAACCCGGGAAACTGAGTCTCCCCACACAATAGCAGAGATTCTCATCTTGCATCCTCTCCTGAGCTAATGACAAAGGTGGATGTCCCAGGTGGGTGGGCCTGTGGAATGGGAGAGGGGAGGAAGTCTATTGTCATGCAGAGGGACATGGAAAGACTTGTCTGAAGCTTATCCCCTGCACTGGGGTCAGGTCGGGAAGGGACGGCACAGAGGTGAGCAGGAACCAACCGGCCTGTCTGTGGTGGGGCTGGCCCCGGGGCAGGCGTGGGGGTGATGGCTGGAAGTGGGATGGCGCGTGAGTTGGCACCAGCCAGCGGTGGAGGCAGAGACTCAGAGGTCAGGGATCTCTCTCTCTGTCTCTGTCTCTGTCTCTCTCCCTCAGGGAGCTGAGGAGAGTAAGGTGGCGCCCCCTGCCCACCTCGCCTACCTCTCCATGGGCCCTTCTTTCTCTGGCCGCTCCGGGAGCCCTGCGGGCTTGGGTTCAACCCCCCACACACCGCACAGGCCAAGGGCGCATGCGCGACCGCCGGGGCCTAGGGCTGGCCTCGGAGGGGGGGGGTCCTCAGTGAAGGCCCCGCCCTCCCTCCAGGCTCTGACCCAGCTGCAGCTCTTCCATCGCCGCCCTTCTGGACTCGGCTTCAGCTGTCTCCCTCCCCTCCCCCACTCCCACTCAGCTTGGAGGCAGCTTCCCTGCCTTGAAAGCATGGCTCTGGCCCTGAGGGCCACAGACCTACTGGGCTTCAAGCTCAAGGCTCTGCCTGGGCCTGCTGCTTCGGCCAGGGGCTCATTTTTTCCTGGAAAGACAAAGCCATGGCCTCACCCCACGCCTGCACTTTGCCACGGCAGGCAGCCCAGATGTAGGAAAGGCTCTGTGGAGTCAGAAGTGCCGAGACAGGCAGATGGCACCAGAGGGTTTGGGGGCCAGGGCGCAACTGGGCTAGCCCCTCCTCCCGGGAGTCGGGGAGGCCCGGCCTTCCTAGTGCCCAGGCCACGGCTCCGGGGAGAAACCCGCCATGGAGGGCACGCGGGAGGCCCTCTGCCTGAGGTGGCAGGTGTCACGCCAGGGCCACTGCAAGCCTGGCTCGGCTTGCCTGCTTTCTCCAAAGGAGGCTGGCCGACCAGCCGAACCTGGCACCTGGGCCAGGCCCCTTCCAAGGGGACGAGTTCCAGAGGATAGAGCCCTGGGGGCGGCTGCCAAGTCTCCTGGGGCGTGTGCTGGGCCCCCGTCAGAGGAGGAAGCAGCCTGGTAAACGGTGTGCCAGGCCTGAGATCTGGAGGCCTCCCACAGCCGGGTCCCTGTCCTGCCCAGGCCCCCCGAGGGAGGACGATGGTCGGGCAGTGGCGAGCGGGGTGGGGCTGGCGCAGAGCCTGCCCTTGGATGCCCCGGGGAAGGGCGCCGGGGGATGGGATGCCCCTGGCCAGGTCTGAGGGACCTACCCAGCTCGGGGCTGTCGGGGGCAGAGAGAGAACCCCCCTCCGCCCTTTCCCTTCAGGTTCTTAGGGCTGGCCAAATCCTTCCCAAGACAGCTTGTCTGGAGAAAATCAGACCCAGCTGAAGAACATGTGTCCATGGGGGAAACCCGGGAAACTGAGTCTCCCCACACAATAGCAGAGATTCTCATCTTGCATCCTCTCCTGAGCTAATGACAAAGGTGGATGTCCCGGGTGGGTGGGCCTGTGGAATGGGAGAGGGGAGGAAGTCTATTGTCATGCAGAGGGACATGGAAAGACTTGTCTGAAGCTTATCCCCTGCACTGGGGTCAGGTCGGGAAGGGACGGCACAGAGGTGAGCAGGAACCAACCGGCCTGTCTGTGGTGGGGCTGGCCCCGGGGCAGGCGTGGGGGTGATGGCTGGAAGTGGGATGGCGCGTGAGTTGGCACCAGCCAGCGGTGGAGGCAGAGACTCAGAGGTCAGGGATCTCTCTCTCTGTCTCTGTCTCTGTCTCTCTCCCTCAGGGAGCTGAGGAGAGTAAGGTGGCGCCCCCTGCCCACCTCGCCTACCTCTCCATGGGCCCTTCTTTCTCTGGCCACTCCGGGAGCCCTGCGGGCTTGGGTTCAACCCCCCACACACCGCACAGGCCAAGGGCGCATGCGCGACCGCCGGGGCCTAGGGCTGGCCTCGGAGGGGGGGGGTCCTCAGTGAAGGCCCCGCCCTCCCTCCAGGCTCTGACCCAGCTGCAGCTCTTCCATCGCCGCCCTTCTGGACTCGGCTTCAGCTGTCTCCCTCCCCTCCTCCACTCCCACTCAGCTTGGAGGCAGCTTCCCTGCCTTGAAAGCATGGCTCTGGCCCTGAGGGCCACAGACCTACTGGGCTTCAAGCTCAAGGCTCTGCCTGGGCCTGCTGCTTCGGCCAGGGGCTCATTTTTTCCTGGAAAGACAAAGCCATGGCCTCACCCCACGCCTGCACTTTGCCACGGCAGGCAGCCCAGATGTAGGAAAGGCTCTGTGGAGTCAGAAGTGCCGAGACAGGCAGATGGCACCAGAGGGTTTGGGGGCCAGGGCGCAACTGGGCTAGCCCCTCCTCCCGGGAGTCGGGGAGGCCCGGCCTTCCTAGTGCCCAGGCCACGGCTCCGGGGAGAAACCCGCCATGGAGGGCACGCGGGAGGCCCTCTGCCTGAGGTGGCAGGTGTCACGCCAGGGCCACTGCAAGCCTGGCTCGGCTTGCCTGCTTTCTCCAAAGGAGGCTGGCCGACCAGCCGAACCTGGCACCTGGGCCAGGCCCCTTCCAAGGGGACGAGTTCCAGAGGATAGAGCCCTGGGGGCGGCTGCCAAGTCTCCTGGGGCGTGTGCTGGGCCCCCGTCAGAGGAGGAAGCAGCCTGGTAAACGGTGTGCCAGGCCTGAGATCTGGAGGCCTCCCACAGCCGGGTCCCTGTCCTGCCCAGGCCCCCCGAGGGAGGACGATGGTCGGGCAGTGGCGAGCGGGGTGGGGCTGGCGCCGAGCCTGCCCTTGGATGCCCCGGGGAAGGGCGCCGGGGGATGGGCTGCCCCTGGCCAGGTCTGAGGGACCGACCCAGCTCGGGGCTGTCGGGGGCAGAGAGAGAACCCCCCTCCGCCCTTTCCCTTCAGGTTCTTAGGGCTGGCCAAATCCTTCCCAAGACAGCTTGTCTGGAGAAAATCAGACCCAGCTGAAGAACATGTGTCCATGGGGGAAACCCGGGAAACTGAGTCTCCCCACACAATAGCAGAGATTCTCATCTTGCATCCTCTCCTGAGCTAATGACAAAGGTGGATGTCCCGGGTGGGTGGGCCTGTGGAATGGGAGAGGGGAGGAAGTCTATTGTCATGCAGAGGGACATGGAAAGACTTGTCTGAAGCTTATCCCCTGCACTGGGGTCAGGTCGGGAAGGGACGGCACAGAGGTGAGCAGGAACCAACCGGCCTGTCTGTGGTGGGGCTGGCCCCGGGGCAGGCGTGGGGGTGATGGCTGGAAGTGGGATGGCGCGTGAGTTGGCACCAGCCAGCGGTGGAGGCAGAGACTCAGAGGTCAGGGATCTCTCTCTCTGTCTCTGTCTCTGTCTCTCTCCCTCAGGGAGCTGAGGAGAGTAAGGTGGCGCCCCCTGCCCACCTCGCCTACCTCTCCATGGGCCCTTCTTTCTCTGGCCGCTCCGGGAGCCCTGCGGGCTTGGGTTCAACCCCCCACACACCGCACAGGCCAAGGGCGCATGCGCGACTGCCGGGGCCTAGGGCTGGCCTCGGAGGGGGGGGGGTCCTCAGTGAAGGCCCCGCCCTCCCTCCAGGCTCTGACCCAGCTGCAGCTCTTCCATCGCCGCCCTTCTGGACTCGGCTTCAGCTGTCTCCCTCCCCTCCCCCACTCCCACTCAGCTTGGAGGCAGCTTCCCTGCCTTGAAAGCATGGCTCTGGCCCTGAGGGCCACAGACCTACTGGGCTTCAAGCTCAAGGCTCTGCCTGGGCCTGCTGCTTCGGCCAGGGGCTCATTTTTTCCTGGAAAGACAAAGCCATGGCCTCACCCCACGCCTGCACTTTGCCACGGCAGGCAGCCCAGATGTAGGAAAGGCTCTGTGGAGTCAGAAGTGCCGAGACAGGCAGATGGCACCAGAGGGTTTGGGGGCCAGGGCGCAACTGGGCTAGCCCCTCCTCCCGGGAGTCGGGGAGGCCCGGCCTTCCTAGTGCCCAGGCCACGGCTCAGGGGAGAAACCCGCCATGGAGGGCACGCGGGAGGCCCTCTGCCTGAGGTGGCAGGTGTCACGCCAGGGCCACTGCAAGCCTGGCTCGGCTTGCCTGCTTTCTCCAAAGGAGGCTGGCCGACCAGCCGAACCTGGCACCTGGGCCAGGCCCCTTCCAAGGGGACGAGTTCCAGAGGATAGAGCCCTGGGGGCGGCTGCCAAGTCTCCTGGGGCGTGTGCTGGACCCCCGTCAGAGGAGGAAGCAGCCTGATAAACGGTGTGCCAGGCCTGAGATCTGGAGGCCTCCCACAGCCGGGTCCCTGTCCTGCCCAGGCCCCCCGAGGGAGGACGATGGTCGGGCAGTGGCGAGCGGGGTGGGGCTGGCGCCGAGCCTGCCCTTGGATGCCCAGGGGAAGGGCGCCGGGGGATGGGCTGCCCCTGGCCAGGTCTGAGGGACCGACCCAGCTCGGGGCTGTCGGGGGCAGAGAGAGAACCCCCCTCCGCCCTTTCCCTTCAGGTTCTTAGGGCTGGCCAAATCCTTCCCAAGACAGCTTGTCTGGAGAAAATCAGACCCAGCTGAAGAACATGTGTCCATGGGGGAAACCCGGGAAACTGAGTCTCCCCACACAATAGCAGAGATTCTCATCTTGCATCCTCTCCTGAGCTAATGACAAAGGTGGATGTCCCGGGTGGGTGGGCCTGTGGAATGGGAGAGGGGAGGAAGTCTATTGTCATGCAGAGGGACATGGAAAGACTTGTCTGAAGCTTATCCCCTGCACTGGGGTCAGGTCGGGAAGGGACGGCACAGAGGTGAGCAGGAACCAACCGGCCTGTCTGTGGTGGGGCTGGCCCCGGGGCAGGCGTGGGGGTGATGGCTGGAAGTGGGATGGCGCGTGAGTTGGCACCAGCCAGCGGTGGAGGCAGAGACTCAGAGGTCAGGGATCTCTCTCTCTGTCTCTGTCTCTGTCTCTCTCCCTCAGGGAGCTGAGGAGAGTAAGGTGGCGCCCCCTGCCCACCTCGCCTACCTCTCCATGGGCCCTTATTTCTCTGGCCGCTCCGGGAGCCCTGCGGGCTTGGGTTCAACCCCCCACACACCGCACAGGCCAAGGGCGCATGCGCGACCGCCGGGGCCTAGGGCTGGCCTCGGAGGGGGGGGGGTCCTCAGTGAAGGCCCCGCCCTCCCTCCAGGCTCTGACCCAGCTGCAGCTCTTCCATCGCCGCCCTTCTGGACTCGGCTTCAGCTGTCTCCCTCCCCTCCCCCACTCCCACTCAGCTTGCAGGCTGCTTCCCTGCCTTGAAAGCATGGCTCTGGCCCTGAGGGCCACAGACCTACTGGGCTTCAAGCTCAAGGCTCTGCCTGGGCCTGCTGCTTCGGCCAGGGGCTCATTTTTTCCTGGAAAGACAAAGCCATGGCCTCACCCCACGCCTGCACTTTGCCACGGCAGGCAGCCCAGATGTAGGAAAGGCTCTGTGGAGTCAGAAGTGCCGAGACAGGCAGATGGCACCAGAGGGTTTGGGGGCCAGGGCGCAACTGGGCTAGCCCCTCCTCCCGGGAGTCGGGGAGGCCCGGCCTTCCTAGTGCCCAGGCCACGGCTCAGGGGAGAAACCCGCCATGGAGGGCACGCGGGAGGCCCTCTGCCTGAGGTGGCAGGTGTCACGCCAGGGCCACTGCAAGCCTGGCTCGGCTTGCCTGCTTTCTCCAAAGGAGGCTGGCCGACCAGCCGAACCTGGCACCTGGGCCAGGCCCCTTCCAAGGGGACGAGTTCCAGAGGATAGAGCCCTGGGGGCGGCTGCCAAGTCTCCTGGGGCGTGTGCTGGACCCCCGTCAGAGGAGGAAGCAGCCTGGTAAACGGTGTGCCAGGCATGAGATCTGGAGGCCTCCCACAGCCGGGTCCCTGTCCTGCCCAGGCCCCCCGAGGGAGGACGATGGTCGGGCAGTGGCGAGCGGGGTGGGGCTGGCGCCGAGCCTGCCCTTGGATGCCCCGGGGAAGGGCGCCGGGGGATGGGCTGCCCCTGGCCAGGTCTGAGGGACCGACCCAGCTCGGGGCTGTCGGGGGCAGAGAGAGAACCCCCCTCAGCCCTTTCCCTTCAGGTTCTTAGGGCTGGCCAAATCCTTCCCAAGACAGCTTGTCTGGAGAAAATCAGACCCAGCTGAAGAACATGTGTCCATGGGGGAAACCCGGGAAACTGAGTCTCCCCACACAATAGCAGAGATTCTCATCTTGCATCCTCTCCTGAGCTAATGACAAAGGTGGATGTCCCGGGTGGGTGGGCCTGTGGAATGGGAGAGGGGAGGAAGTCTATTGTCATGCAGAGGGACATGGAAAGACTTGTCTGAAGCTTATCCCCTGCACTGGGGTCAGGTCGGGAAGGGACGGCACAGAGGTGAGCAGGAACCAACCGGCCTGTCTGTGGTGGGGCTGGCCCCGGGGCAGGCGTGGGGGTGATGGCTGGAAGTGGGATGGCGCGTGAGTTGGCACCAGCCAGCGGTGGAGGCAGAGACTCAGAGGTCAGGGATCTCTCTCTCTGTCTCTGTCTCTGTCTCTCTCCCTCAGGGGGCTGAGGAGAGTAAGGTGGCGCCCCCTGCCCACCTCGCCTACCTCTCCATGGGCCCTTCTTTCTCTGGCCGCTCCGGGAGCCCTGCGGGCTTGGGTTCAACCCCCCACACACCGCACAGGCCAAGGGCGCATGCGCGACCGCCGGGGCCTAGGGCTGGCCTCGGAGGGGGGGGGTCCTCAGTGAAGGCCCCGCCCTCCCTCCAGGCTCTGACCCAGCTGCAGCTCTTCCATCGCCGCCCTTCTGGACTCGGCTTCAGCTGTCTCCCTCCCCTCCCCCACTCCCACTCAGCTTGCAGGCTGCTTCCCTGCCTTGAAAGCATGGCTCTGGCCCTGAGGGCCACAGACCTACTGGGCTTCAAGCTCAAGGCTCTGCCTGGGCCTGCTGCTTCGGCCAGGGGCTCATTTTTTCCTGGAAAGACAAAGCCATGGCCTCACCCCACGCCTGCACTTTGCCACGGCAGGCAGCCCAGATGTAGGAAAGGCTCTGTGGAGTCAGAAGTGCCGAGACAGGCAGATGGCACCAGAGGGTTTGGGGGCCAGGGCGCAACTGGGCTAGCCCCTCCTCCCGGGAGTCGGGGAGGCCCGGCCTTCCTAGTGCCCAGGCCACGGCTCAGGGGAGAAACCCGCCATGGAGGGCACGCGGGAGGCCCTCTGCCTGAGGTGGCAGGTGTCACGCCAGGGCCACTGCAAGCCTGGCTCGGCTTGCCTGCTTTCTCCAAAGGAGGCTGGCCGACCAGCCGAACCTGGCACCTGGGCCAGGCCCCTTCCAAGGGGACGAGTTCCAGAGGATAGAGCCCTGGGGGCGGCTGCCAAGTCTCCTGGGGCGTGTGCTGGACCCCCGTCAGAGGAGGAAGCAGCCTGGTAAACGGTGTGCCAGGCATGAGATCTGGAGGCCTCCCACAGCCGGGTCCCTGTCCTGCCCAGGCCCCCCGAGGGAGGACGATGGTCGGGCAGTGGCGAGCGGGGTGGGGCTGGCGCCGAGCCTGCCCTTGGATGCCCCGGGGAAGGGCGCCGGGGGATGGGCTGCCCCTGGCCAGGTCTGAGGGACCGACCCAGCTCGGGGCTGTCGGGGGCAGAGAGAGAACCCCCCTCAGCCCTTTCCCTTCAGGTTCTTAGGGCTGGCCAAATCCTTCCCAAGACAGCTTGTCTGGAGAAAATCAGACCCAGCTGAAGAACATGTGTCCATGGGGGAAACCCGGGAAACTGAGTCTCCCCACACAATAGCAGAGATTCTCATCTTGCATCCTCTCCTGAGCTAATGACAAAGGTGGATGTCCCGGGTGGGTGGGCCTGTGGAATGGGAGAGGGGAGGAAGTCTATTGTCATGCAGAGGGACATGGAAAGACTTGTCTGAAGCTTATCCCCTGCACTGGGGTCAGGTCGGGAAGGGACGGCACAGAGGTGAGCAGGAACCAACCGGCCTGTCTGTGGTGGGGCTGGCCCCGGGGCAGGCGTGGGGGTGATGGCTGGAAGTGGGATGGCGCGTGAGTTGGCACCAGCCAGCGGTGGAGGCAGAGACTCAGAGGTCAGGGATCTCTCTCTCTGTCTCTGTCTCTGTCTCTCTCCCTCAGGGGGCTGAGGAGAGTAAGGTGGCGCCCCCTGCCCACCTCGCCTACCTCTCCATGGGCCCTTCTTTCTCTGGCCGCTCCGGGAGCCCTGCGGGCTTGGGTTCAACCCCCCACACACCGCACAGGCCAAGGGCGCATGCGCGACCGCCGGGGCCTAGGGCTGGCCTCGGAGGGGGGGGGTCCTCAGTGAAGGCCCCGCCCTCCCTCCAGGCTCTGACCCAGCTGCAGCTCTTCCATCACCGCCCTTCTGGACTCGGCTTCAGCTGTCTCCCTCCCCTCCCCCACTCCCACTCAGCTTGCAGGCTGCTTCCCTGCCTTGAAAGCATGGCTCTGGCCCTGAGGGCCACAGACCTACTGGGCTTCAAGCTCAAGGCTCTGCCTGGGCCTGCTGCTTCGGCCAGGGGCTCATTTTTTCCTGGAAAGACAAAGCCATGGCCTCACCCCACGCCTGCACTTTGCCACGGCAGGCAGCCCAGATGTAGGAAAGGCTCTGTGGAGTCAGAAGTGCCGAGACAGGCAGATGGCACCAGAGGGTTTGGGGGCCAGGGCGCAACTGGGCTAGCCCCTCCTCCCGGGAGTCGGGGAGGCCCGGCCTTCCTAGTGCCCAGGCCACGGCTCCGGGGAGAAACCCGCCATGGAGGGCACGCGGGAGGCCCTCTGCCTGAGGTGGCAGGTGTCACGCCAGGGCCACTGCAAGCCTGGCTCGGCTTGCCTGCTTTCTCCAAAGGAGGCTGGCCGACCAGCCGAACCTGGCACCTGGGCCAGGCCCCTTCCAAGGGGACGAGTTCCAGAGGATAGAGCCCTGGGGGCGGCTGCCAAGTCTCCTGGGGCGTGTGCTGGACCCCCGTCAGAGGAGGAAGCAGCCTGGTAAACGGTGTGCCAGGCATGAGATCTGGAGGCCTCCCACAGCCGGGTCCCTGTCCTGCCCAGGCCCCCCGAGGGAGGACGATGGTCGGGCAGTGGCGAGCGGGGTGGGGCTGGCGCCGAGCCTGCCCTTGGATGCCCCGGGGAAGGGCGCCGGGGGATGGGCTGCCCCTGGCCAGGTCTGAGGGACCTACCCAGCTCGGGGCTGTCGGGGGCAGAGAGAGAACCCCCCTCCGCCCTTTCCCTTCAGGTTCTTAGGGCTGGCCAAATCCTTCCCAAGACAGCTTGTCTGGAGAAAATCAGACCCAGCTGAAGAACATGTGTCCATGGGGGAAACCCGGGAAACTGAGTCTCCCCACACAATAGCAGAGATTCTCATCTTGCATCCTCTCCTGAGCTAATGACAAAGGTGGATGTCCCGGGTGGGTGGGCCTGTGGAATGGGAGAGGGGAGGAAGTCTATTGTCATGCAGAGGGACATGGAAAGACTTGTCTGAAGCTTATCCCCTGCACTGGGGTCAGGTCGGGAAGGGACGGCACAGAGGTGAGCAGGAACCAACCGGCCTGTCTGTGGTGGGGCTGGCCCCGGGGCAGGCGTGGGGGTGATGGCTGGAAGTGGGATGGCGCGTGAGTTGGCACCAGCCAGCGGTGGAGGCAGAGACTCAGAGGTCAGGGATCTCTCTCTCTGTCTCTGTCTCTGTCTCTCTCCCTCAGGGAGCTGAGGAGAGTAAGGTGGCGCCCCCTGCCCACCTCGCCTACCTCTCCATGGGCCCTTCTTTCTCTGGCCGCTCCGGGAGCCCTGCGGGCTTGGGTTCAACCCCCCACACACCGCACAGGCCAAGGGCGCATGCGCGACCGCCGGGGCCTAGGGCTGGCCTCGGAGGGGGGGGGTCCTCAGTGAAGGCCCCGCCCTCCCTCCAGGCTCTGACCCAGCTGCAGCTCTTCCATCGCCACCCTTCTGGACTCGGCTTCAGCTGTCTCCCTCCCCTCCCCCACTCCCACTCAGCTTGGAGGCAGCTTCCCTGCCTTGAAAGCATGGCTCTGGCCCTGAGGGCCACAGACCTACTGGGCTTCAAGCTCAAGGCTCTGCCTGGGCCTGCTGCTTCGGCCAGGGGCTCATTTTTTCCTGGAAAGACAAAGCCATGGCCTCACCCCACGCCTGCACTTTGCCACGGCAGGCAGCCCAGATGTAGGAAAGGCTCTGTGGAGTCAGAAGTGCCGAGACAGGCAGATGGCACCAGAGGGTTTGGGGGCCAGGGCGCAACTGGGCTAGCCCCTCCTCCCGGGAGTCGGGGAGGCCCGGCCTTCCTAGTGCCCAGGCCACGGCTCCGGGGAGAAACCCGCCATGGAGGGCACGCGGGAGGCCCTCTGCCTGAGGTGGCAGGTGTCACGCCAGGGCCACTGCAAGCCTGGCTCGGCTTGCCTGCTTTCTCCAAAGGAGGCTGGCCGACCAGCCGAACCTGGCACCTGGGCCAGGCCCCTTCCAAGGGGACGAGTTCCAGAGGATAGAGCCCTGGGGGCGGCTGCCAAGTCTCCTGGGGCGTGTGCTGGGCCCCCGTCAGAGGAGGAAGCAGCCTGGTAAACGGTGTGCCAGGCCTGAGATCTGGAGGCCTCCCACAGCCGGGTCCCTGTCCTGCCCAGGCCCCCCGAGGGAGGACGATGGTCGGGCAGTGGCGAGCGGTGTGGGGCTGGCGCCGAGCCTGCCCTTGGATGCCCCGGGGAAGGGCGCCGGGGGATGGGCTGCCCCTGGCCAGGTCTGAGAGACCTACCCAGCTCGGGGCTGTCGGGGGCAGAGAGAGAACCCCCCTCCGCCCTTTCCCTTCAGGTTCTTAGGGCTGGCCAAATCCTTCCCAAGACAGCTTGTCTGGAGAAAATCAGACCCAGCTGAAGAACATGTGTCCATGGGGGAAACCCGGGAAACTGAGTCTCCCCACACAATAGCAGAGATTCTCATCTTGCATCCTCTCCTGAGCTAATGACAAAGGTGGATGTCCCAGGTGGGTGGGCCTGTGGAATGGGAGAGGGGAGGAAGTCTATTGTCATGCAGAGGGACATGGAAAGACTTGTCTGAAGCTTATCCCCTGCACTGGGGTCAGGTCGGGAAGGGACGGCACAGAGGTGAGCAGGAACCAACCGGCCTGTCTGTGGTGGGGCTGGCCCCGGGGCAGGCGTGGGGGTGATGGCTGGAAGTGGGATGGCGCGTGAGTTGGCACCAGCCAGCGGTGGAGGCAGAGACTCAGAGGTCAGGGATCTCTCTCTCTGTCTCTGTCTCTGTCTCTCTCCCTCAGGGAGCTGAGGAGAGTAAGGTGGCGCCCCCTGCCCACCTCGCCTACCTCTCCATGGGCCCTTCTTTCTCTGGCCGCTCCGGGAGCCCTGCGGGCTTGGGTTCAACCCCCCACACACCGCACAGGCCAAGGGCGCATGCGCGACCGCCGGGGCCTAGGGCTGGCCTCGGAGGGGGGGGGTCCTCAGTGAAGGCCCCGCCCTCCCTCCAGGCTCTGACCCAGCTGCAGCTCTTCCATCGCCGCCCTTCTGGACTCGGCTTCAGCTGTCTCCCTCCCCTCCCCCACTCCCACTCAGCTTGGAGGCAGCTTCCCTGCCTTGAAAGCATGGCTCTGGCCCTGAGGGCCACAGACCTACTGGGCTTCAAGCTCAAGGCTCTGCCTGGGCCTGCTGCTTCGGCCAGGGGCTCATTTTTTCCTGGAAAGACAAAGCCATGGCCTCACCCCACGCCTGCACTTTGCCACGGCAGGCAGCCCAGATGTAGGAAAGGCTCTGTGGAGTCAGAAGTGCCGAGACAGGCAGATGGCACCAGAGGGTTTGGGGGCCAGGGCGCAACTGGGCTAGCCCCTCCTCCCGGGAGTCGGGGAGGCCCGGCCTTCCTAGTGCCCAGGCCACGGCTCCGGGGAGAAACCCGCCATGGAGGGCACGCGGGAGGCCCTCTGCCTGAGGTGGCAGGTGTCACGCCAGGGCCACTGCAAGCCTGGCTCGGCTTGCCTGCTTTCTCCAAAGGAGGCTGGCCGACCAGCCGAACCTGGCACCTGGGCCAGGCCCCTTCCAAGGGGACGAGTTCCAGAGGATAGAGCCCTGGGGGCGGCTGCCAAGTCTCCTGGGGCGTGTGCTGGGCCCCCGTCAGAGGAGGAAGCAGCCTGGTAAACGGTGTGCCAGGCCTGAGATCTGGAGGCCTCCCACAGCCGGGTCCCTGTCCTGCCCAGGCCCCCCGAGGGAGGACGATGGTCGGGCAGTGGCGAGCGGTGTGGGGCTGGCGCCGAGCCTGCCCTTGGATGCCCCGGGGAAGGGCGCCGGGGGATGGGCTGCCCCTGGCCAGGTCTGAGAGACCTACCCAGCTCGGGGCTGTCGGGGGCAGAGAGAGAACCCCCCTCCGCCCTTTCCCTTCAGGTTCTTAGGGCTGGCCAAATCCTTCCCAAGACAGCTTGTCTGGAGAAAATCAGACCCAGCTGAAGAACATGTGTCCATGGGGGAAACCCGGGAAACTGAGTCTCCCCACACAATAGCAGAGATTCTCATCTTGCATCCTCTCCTGAGCTAATGACAAAGGTGGATGTCCCAGGTGGGTGGGCCTGTGGAATGGGAGAGGGGAGGAAGTCTATTGTCATGCAGAGGGACATGGAAAGACTTGTCTGAAGCTTATCCCCTGCACTGGGGTCAGGTCGGGAAGGGACGGCACAGAGGTGAGCAGGAACCAACCGGCCTGTCTGTGGTGGGGCTGGCCCCGGGGCAGGCGTGGGGGTGATGGCTGGAAGTGGGATGGCGCGTGAGTTGGCACCAGCCAGCGGTGGAGGCAGAGACTCAGAGGTCAGGGATCTCTCTCTCTGTCTCTGTCTCTGTCTCTCTCCCTCAGGGAGCTGAGGAGAGTAAGGTGGCGCCCCCTGCCCACCTCGCCTACCTCTCCATGGGCCCTTCTTTCTCTGGCCGCTCCGGGAGCCCTGCGGGCTTGGGTTCAACCCCCCACACACCGCACAGGCCAAGGGCGCATGCGCGACCGCCGGGGCCTAGGGCTGGCCTCGGAGGGGGGGGGTCCTCAGTGAAGGCCCCGCCCTCCCTCCAGGCTCTGACCCAGCTGCAGCTCTTCCATCGCCGCCCTTCTGGACTCGGCTTCAGCTGTCTCCCTCCCCTCCCCCACTCCCACTCAGCTTGGAGGCAGCTTCCCTGCCTTGAAAGCATGGCTCTGGCCCTGAGGGCCACAGACCTACTGGGCTTCAAGCTCAAGGCTCTGCCTGGGCCTGCTGCTTCGGCCAGGGGCTCATTTTTTCCTGGAAAGACAAAGCCATGGCCTCACCCCACGCCTGCACTTTGCCACGGCAGGCAGCCCAGATGTAGGAAAGGCTCTGTGGAGTCAGAAGTGCCGAGACAGGCAGATGGCACCAGAGGGTTTGGGGGCCAGGGCGCAACTGGGCTAGCCCCTCCTCCCGGGAGTCGGGGAGGCCCGGCCTTCCTAGTGCCCAGGCCACGGCTCCGGGGAGAAACCCGCCATGGAGGGCACGCGGGAGGCCCTCTGCCTGAGGTGGCAGGTGTCACGCCAGGGCCACTGCAAGCCTGGCTCGGCTTGCCTGCTTTCTCCAAAGGAGGCTGGCCGACCAGCCGAACCTGGCACCTGGGCCAGGCCCCTTCCAAGGGGACGAGTTCCAGAGGATAGAGCCCTGGGGGCGGCTGCCAAGTCTCCTGGGGCGTGTGCTGGGCCCCCGTCAGAGGAGGAAGCAGCCTGGTAAACGGTGTGCCAGGCCTGAGATCTGGAGGCCTCCCACAGCCGGGTCCCTGTCCTGCCCAGGCCCCCCGAGGGAGGACGATGGTCGGGCAGTGGCGAGCGGGGTGGGGCTGGCGCCGAGCCTGCCCTTGGATGCCCCGGGGAAGGGCGCCGGGGGATGGGCTGCCCCTGGCCAGGTCTGAGGGACCTACCCAGCTCGGGGCTGTCGGGGGCAGAGAGAGAACCCCCCTCCGCCCTTTCCCTTCAGGTTCTTAGGGCTGGCCAAATCCTTCCCAAGACAGCTTGTCTGGAGAAAATCAGACCCAGCTGAAGAACATGTGTCCATGGGGGAAACCCGGGAAACTGAGTCTCCCCACACAATAGCAGAGATTCTCATCTTGCATCCTCTCCTGAGCTAATGACAAAGGTGGATGTCCCGGGTGGGTGGGCCTGTGGAATGGGAGAGGGGAGGAAGTCTATTGTCATGCAGAGGGACATGGAAAGACTTGTCTGAAGCTTATCCCCTGCACTGGGGTCAGGTCGGGAAGGGACGGCACAGAGGTGAGCAGGAACCAACCGGCCTGTCTGTGGTGGGGCTGGCCCCGGGGCAGGCGTGGGGGTGATGGCTGGAAGTGGGATGGCGCGTGAGTTGGCACCAGCCAGCGGTGGAGGCAGAGACTCAGAGGTCAGGGATCTCTCTCTCTGTCTCTGTCTCTGTCTCTCTCCCTCAGGGAGCTGAGGAGAGTAAGGTGGCGCCCCCTGCCCACCTCGCCTACCTCTCCATGGGCCCTTCTTTCTCTGGCCACTCCGGGAGCCCTGCGGGCTTGGGTTCAACCCCCCACACACCGCACAGGCCAAGGGCGCATGCGCGACCGCCGGGGCCTAGGGCTGGCCTCGGAGGGGGGGGGGTCCTCAGTGAAGGCCCCGCCCTCCCTCCAGGCTCTGACCCAGCTGCAGCTCTTCCATCGCCGCCCTTCTGGACTCGGCTTCAGCTGTCTCCCTCCCCTCCCCCACTCCCACTCAGCTTGCAGGCTGCTTCCCTGCCTTGAAAGCATGGCTCTGGCCCTGAGGGCCACAGACCTACTGGGCTTCAAGCTCAAGGCTCTGCCTGGGCCTGCTGCTTCGGCCAGGGGCTCATTTTTTCCTGGAAAGACAAAGCCATGGCCTCACCCCACGCCTGCACTTTGCCACGGCAGGCAGCCCAGATGTAGGAAAGGCTCTGTGGAGTCAGAAGTGCCGAGACAGGCAGATGGCACCAGAGGGTTTGGGGGCCAGGGCGCAACTGGGCTAGCCCCTCCTCCCGGGAGTCGGGGAGGCCCGGCCTTCCTAGTGCCCAGGCCACGGCTCCGGGGAGAAACCCGCCATGGAGGGCACGCGGGAGGCCCTCTGCCTGAGGTGGCAGGTGTCACGCCAGGGCCACTGCAAGCCTGGCTCGGCTTGCCTGCTTTCTCCAAAGGAGGCTGGCCGACCAGCCGAACCTGGCACCTGGGCCAGGCCCCTTCCAAGGGGACGAGTTCCAGAGGATAGAGCCCTGGGGGCGGCTGCCAAGTCTCCTGGGGCGTGTGCTGGGCCCCCGTCAGAGGAGGAAGCAGCCTGGTAAACGGTGTGCCAGGCCTGAGATCTGGAGGCCTCCCACAGCCGGGTCCCTGTCCTGCCCAGGCCCCCCGAGGGAGGACGATGGTCGGGCAGTGGCGAGCGGTGTGGGGCTGGCGCCGAGCCTGCCCTTGGATGCCCCGGGGAAGGGCGCCGGGGGATGGGCTGCCCCTGGCCAGGTCTGAGAGACCTACCCAGCTCGGGGCTGTCGGGGGCAGAGAGAGAACCCCCCTCCGCCCTTTCCCTTCAGGTTCTTAGGGCTGGCCAAATCCTTCCCAAGACAGCTTGTCTGGAGAAAATCAGACCCAGCTGAAGAACATGTGTCCATGGGGGAAACCCGGGAAACTGAGTCTCCCCACACAATAGCAGAGATTCTCATCTTGCATCCTCTCCTGAGCTAATGACAAAGGTGGATGTCCCAGGTGGGTGGGCCTGTGGAATGGGAGAGGGGAGGAAGTCTATTGTCATGCAGAGGGACATGGAAAGACTTGTCTGAAGCTTATCCCCTGCACTGGGGTCAGGTCGGGAAGGGACGGCACAGAGGTGAGCAGGAACCAACCGGCCTGTCTGTGGTGGGGCTGGCCCCGGGGCAGGCGTGGGGGTGATGGCTGGAAGTGGGATGGCGCGTGAGTTGGCACCAGCCAGCGGTGGAGGCAGAGACTCAGAGGTCAGGGATCTCTCTCTCTGTCTCTGTCTCTGTCTCTCTCCCTCAGGGAGCTGAGGAGAGTAAGGTGGCGCCCCCTGCCCACCTCGCCTACCTCTCCATGGGCCCTTCTTTCTCTGGCCGCTCCGGGAGCCCTGCGGGCTTGGGTTCAACCCCCCACACACCGCACAGGCCAAGGGCGCATGCGCGACCGCCGGGGCCTAGGGCTGGCCTCGGAGGGGGGGGGTCCTCAGTGAAGGCCCCGCCCTCCCTCCAGGCTCTGACCCAGCTGCAGCTCTTCCATCGCCGCCCTTCTGGACTCGGCTTCAGCTGTCTCCCTCCCCTCCCCCACTCCCACTCAGCTTGGAGGCAGCTTCCCTGCCTTGAAAGCATGGCTCTGGCCCTGAGGGCCACAGACCTACTGGGCTTCAAGCTCAAGGCTCTGCCTGGGCCTGCTGCTTCGGCCAGGGGCTCATTTTTTCCTGGAAAGACAAAGCCATGGCCTCACCCCACGCCTGCACTTTGCCACGGCAGGCAGCCCAGATGTAGGAAAGGCTCTGTGGAGTCAGAAGTGCCGAGACAGGCAGATGGCACCAGAGGGTTTGGGGGCCAGGGCGCAACTGGGCTAGCCCCTCCTCCCGGGAGTCGGGGAGGCCCGGCCTTCCTAGTGCCCAGGCCACGGCTCCGGGGAGAAACCCGCCATGGAGGGCACGCGGGAGGCCCTCTGCCTGAGGTGGCAGGTGTCACGCCAGGGCCACTGCAAGCCTGGCTCGGCTTGCCTGCTTTCTCCAAAGGAGGCTGGCCGACCAGCCGAACCTGGCACCTGGGCCAGGCCCCTTCCAAGGGGACGAGTTCCAGAGGATAGAGCCCTGGGGGCGGCTGCCAAGTCTCCTGGGGCGTGTGCTGGGCCCCCGTCAGAGGAGGAAGCAGCCTGGTAAACGGTGTGCCAGGCCTGAGATCTGGAGGCCTCCCACAGCCGGGTCCCTGTCCTGCCCAGGCCCCCCGAGGGAGGACGATGGTCGGGCAGTGGCGAGCGGTGTGGGGCTGGCGCCGAGCCTGCCCTTGGATGCCCCGGGGAAGGGCGCCGGGGGATGGGCTGCCCCTGGCCAGGTCTGAGAGACCTACCCAGCTCGGGGCTGTCGGGGGCAGAGAGAGAACCCCCCTCCGCCCTTTCCCTTCAGGTTCTTAGGGCTGGCCAAATCCTTCCCAAGACAGCTTGTCTGGAGAAAATCAGACCCAGCTGAAGAACATGTGTCCATGGGGGAAACCCGGGAAACTGAGTCTCCCCACACAATAGCAGAGATTCTCATCTTGCATCCTCTCCTGAGCTAATGACAAAGGTGGATGTCCCAGGTGGGTGGGCCTGTGGAATGGGAGAGGGGAGGAAGTCTATTGTCATGCAGAGGGACATGGAAAGACTTGTCTGAAGCTTATCCCCTGCACTGGGGTCAGGTCGGGAAGGGACGGCACAGAGGTGAGCAGGAACCAACCGGCCTGTCTGTGGTGGGGCTGGCCCCGGGGCAGGCGTGGGGGTGATGGCTGGAAGTGGGATGGCGCGTGAGTTGGCACCAGCCAGCGGTGGAGGCAGAGACTCAGAGGTCAGGGATCTCTCTCTCTGTCTCTGTCTCTGTCTCTCTCCCTCAGGGAGCTGAGGAGAGTAAGGTGGCGCCCCCTGCCCACCTCGCCTACCTCTCCATGGGCCCTTCTTTCTCTGGCCGCTCCGGGAGCCCTGCGGGCTTGGGTTCAACCCCCCACACACCGCACAGGCCAAGGGCGCATGCGCGACCGCCGGGGCCTAGGGCTGGCCTCGGAGGGGGGGGGTCCTCAGTGAAGGCCCCGCCCTCCCTCCAGGCTCTGACCCAGCTGCAGCTCTTCCATCGCCGCCCTTCTGGACTCGGCTTCAGCTGTCTCCCTCCCCTCCCCCACTCCCACTCAGCTTGGAGGCAGCTTCCCTGCCTTGAAAGCATGGCTCTGGCCCTGAGGGCCACAGACCTACTGGGCTTCAAGCTCAAGGCTCTGCCTGGGCCTGCTGCTTCGGCCAGGGGCTCATTTTTTCCTGGAAAGACAAAGCCATGGCCTCACCCCACGCCTGCACTTTGCCACGGCAGGCAGCCCAGATGTAGGAAAGGCTCTGTGGAGTCAGAAGTGCCGAGACAGGCAGATGGCACCAGAGGGTTTGGGGGCCAGGGCGCAACTGGGCTAGCCCCTCCTCCCGGGAGTCGGGGAGGCCCGGCCTTCCTAGTGCCCAGGCCACGGCTCCGGGGAGAAACCCGCCATGGAGGGCACGCGGGAGGCCCTCTGCCTGAGGTGGCAGGTGTCACGCCAGGGCCACTGCAAGCCTGGCTCGGCTTGCCTGCTTTCTCCAAAGGAGGCTGGCCGACCAGCCGAACCTGGCACCTGGGCCAGGCCCCTTCCAAGGGGACGAGTTCCAGAGGATAGAGCCCTGGGGGCGGCTGCCAAGTCTCCTGGGGCGTGTGCTGGGCCCCCGTCAGAGGAGGAAGCAGCCTGGTAAACGGTGTGCCAGGCCTGAGATCTGGAGGCCTCCCACAGCCGGGTCCCTGTCCTGCCCAGGCCCCCCGAGGGAGGACGATGGTCGGGCAGTGGCGAGCGGTGTGGGGCTGGCGCCGAGCCTGCCCTTGGATGCCCCGGGGAAGGGCGCCGGGGGATGGGCTGCCCCTGGCCAGGTCTGAGAGACCTACCCAGCTCGGGGCTGTCGGGGGCAGAGAGAGAACCCCCCTCCGCCCTTTCCCTTCAGGTTCTTAGGGCTGGCCAAATCCTTCCCAAGACAGCTTGTCTGGAGAAAATCAGACCCAGCTGAAGAACATGTGTCCATGGGGGAAACCCGGGAAACTGAGTCTCCCCACACAATAGCAGAGATTCTCATCTTGCATCCTCTCCTGAGCTAATGACAAAGGTGGATGTCCCAGGTGGGTGGGCCTGTGGAATGGGAGAGGGGAGGAAGTCTATTGTCATGCAGAGGGACATGGAAAGACTTGTCTGAAGCTTATCCCCTGC
Source organism: Diceros bicornis minor (assembly GCF_020826845.1). Taxonomy (NCBI): domain Eukaryota; kingdom Metazoa; phylum Chordata; class Mammalia; order Perissodactyla; family Rhinocerotidae; genus Diceros; species Diceros bicornis. The sequence goes on along the minus strand of NW_026691223.1, from coordinate 14,244 downwards.
ACTGGGGTCAGGTCGGGAAGGGACGGCACAGAGGTGAGCAGGAACCAACCGGCCTGTCTGTGGTGGGGCTGGCCCCGGGGCAGGCGTGGGGGTGATGGCTGGAAGTGGGATGGCGCGTGAGTTGGCACCAGCCAGCGGTGGAGGCAGAGACTCAGAGGTCAGGGATCTCTCTCTCTGTCTCTGTCTCTGTCTCTCTCCCTCAGGGAGCTGAGGAGAGTAAGGTGGCGCCCCCTGCCCACCTCGCCTACCTCTCCATGGGCCCTTCTTTCTCTGGCCGCTCCGGGAGCCCTGCGGGCTTGGGTTCAACCCCCCACACACCGCACAGGCCAAGGGCGCATGCGCGACCGCCGGGGCCTAGGGCTGGCCTCGGAGGGGGGGGGTCCTCAGTGAAGGCCCCGCCCTCCCTCCAGGCTCTGACCCAGCTGCAGCTCTTCCATCGCCGCCCTTCTGGACTCGGCTTCAGCTGTCTCCCTCCCCTCCCCCACTCCCACTCAGCTTGGAGGCAGCTTCCCTGCCTTGAAAGCATGGCTCTGGCCCTGAGGGCCACAGACCTACTGGGCTTCAAGCTCAAGGCTCTGCCTGGGCCTGCTGCTTCGGCCAGGGGCTCATTTTTTCCTGGAAAGACAAAGCCATGGCCTCACCCCACGCCTGCACTTTGCCACGGCAGGCAGCCCAGATGTAGGAAAGGCTCTGTGGAGTCAGAAGTGCCGAGACAGGCAGATGGCACCAGAGGGTTTGGGGGCCAGGGCGCAACTGGGCTAGCCCCTCCTCCCGGGAGTCGGGGAGGCCCGGCCTTCCTAGTGCCCAGGCCACGGCTCCGGGGAGAAACCCGCCATGGAGGGCACGCGGGAGGCCCTCTGCCTGAGGTGGCAGGTGTCACGCCAGGGCCACTGCAAGCCTGGCTCGGCTTGCCTGCTTTCTCCAAAGGAGGCTGGCCGACCAGCCGAACCTGGCACCTGGGCCAGGCCCCTTCCAAGGGGACGAGTTCCAGAGGATAGAGCCCTGGGGGCGGCTGCCAAGTCTCCTGGGGCGTGTGCTGGGCCCCCGTCAGAGGAGGAAGCAGCCTGGTAAACGGTGTGCCAGGCCTGAGATCTGGAGGCCTCCCACAGCCGGGTCCCTGTCCTGCCCAGGCCCCCCGAGGGAGGACGATGGTCGGGCAGTGGCGAGCGGGGTGGGGCTGGCGCCGAGCCTGCCCTTGGATGCCCCGGGGAAGGGCGCCGGGGGATGGGCTGCCCCTGGCCAGGTCTGAGGGACCTACCCAGCTCGGGGCTGTCGGGGGCAGAGAGAGAACCCCCCTCCGCCCTTTCCCTTCAGGTTCTTAGGGCTGGCCAAATCCTTCCCAAGACAGCTTGTCTGGAGAAAATCAGACCCAGCTGAAGAACATGTGTCCATGGGGGAAACCCGGGAAACTGAGTCTCCCCACACAATAGCAGAGATTCTCATCTTGCATCCTCTCCTGAGCTAATGACAAAGGTGGATGTCCCGGGTGGGTGGGCCTGTGGAATGGGAGAGGGGAGGAAGTCTATTGTCATGCAGAGGGACATGGAAAGACTTGTCTGAAGCTTATCCCCTGCACTGGGGTCAGGTCGGGAAGGGACGGCACAGAGGTGAGCAGGAACCAACCGGCCTGTCTGTGGTGGGGCTGGCCCCGGGGCAGGCGTGGGGGTGATGGCTGGAAGTGGGATGGCGCGTGAGTTGGCACCAGCCAGCGGTGGAGGCAGAGACTCAGAGGTCAGGGATCTCTCTCTCTGTCTCTGTCTCTGTCTCTCTCCCTCAGGGAGCTGAGGAGAGTAAGGTGGCGCCCCCTGCCCACCTCGCCTACCTCTCCATGGGCCCTTCTTTCTCTGGCCACTCCGGGAGCCCTGCGGGCTTGGGTTCAACCCCCCACACACCGCACAGGCCAAGGGCGCATGCGCGACCGCCGGGGCCTAGGGCTGGCCTCGGAGGGGGGGGGGTCCTCAGTGAAGGCCCCGCCCTCCCTCCAGGCTCTGACCCAGCTGCAGCTCTTCCATCGCCGCCCTTCTGGACTGGGCTTCAGCTGTCTCCCTCCCCTCCCCCACTCCCACTCAGCTTGCAGGCTGCTTCCCTGCCTTGAAAGCATGGCTCTGGCCCTGAGGGCCACAGACCTACTGGGCTTCAAGCTCAAGGCTCTGCCTGGGCCTGCTGCTTCGGCCAGGGGCTCATTTTTTCCTGGAAAGACAAAGCCATGGCCTCACCCCACGCCTGCACTTTGCCACGGCAGGCAGCCCAGATGTAGGAAAGGCTCTGTGGAGTCAGAAGTGCCGAGACAGGCAGATGGCACCAGAGGGTTTGGGGGCCAGGGCGCAACTGGGCTAGCCCCTCCTCCCGGGAGTCGGGGAGGCCCGGCCTTCCTAGTGCCCAGGCCACGGCTCCGGGGAGAAACCCGCCATGGAGGGCACGCGGGAGGCCCTCTGCCTGAGGTGGCAGGTGTCACGCCAGGGCCACTGCAAGCCTGGCTCGGCTTGCCTGCTTTCTCCAAAGGAGGCTGGCCGACCAGCCGAACCTGGCACCTGGGCCAGGCCCCTTCCAAGGGGACGAGTTCCAGAGGATAGAGCCCTGGGGGCGGCTGCCAAGTCTCCTGGGGCGTGTGCTGGACCCCCGTCAGAGGAGGAAGCAGCCTGATAAACGGTGTGCCAGGCCTGAGATCTGGAGGCCTCCCACAGCCGGGTCCCTGTCCTGCCCAGGCCCCCCGAGGGAGGACGATGGTCGGGCAGTGGCGAGCGGGGTGGGGCTGGCGCCGAGCCTGCCCTTGGATGCCCCGGGGAAGGGCGCCGGGGGATGGGCTGCCCCTGGCCAGGTCTGAGGGACCGACCCAGCTCGGGGCTGTCGGGGGCAGAGAGAGAACCCCCCTCCGCCCTTTCCCTTCAGGTTCTTAGGGCTGGCCAAATCCTTCCCAAGACAGCTTGTCTGGAGAAAATCAGACCCAGCTGAAGAACATGTGTCCATGGGGGAAACCCGGGAAACTGACTCTCCCCACACAATAGCAGAGATTCTCATCTTGCATCCTCTCCTGAGCTAATGACAAAGGTGGATGTCCCGGGTGGGTGGGCCTGTGGAATGGGAGAGGGGAGGAAGTCTATTGTCATGCAGAGGGACATGGAAAGACTTGTCTGAAGCTTATCCCCTGCACTGGGGTCAGGTCGGGAAGGGACGGCACAGAGGTGAGCAGGAACCAACCGGCCTGTCTGTGGTGGGGCTGGCCCCGGGGCAGGCGTGGGGGTGATGGCTGGAAGTGGGATGGCGCGTGAGTTGGCACCAGCCAGCGGTGGAGGCAGAGACTCAGAGGTCAGGGATCTCTCTCTCTGTCTCTGTCTCTGTCTCTCTCCCTCAGGGAGCTGAGGAGAGTAAGGTGGCGCCCCCTGCCCACCTCGCCTACCTCTCCATGGGCCCTTCTTTCTCTGGCCACTCCGGGAGCCCTGCGGGCTTGGGTTCAACCCCCCACACACCGCACAGGCCAAGGGCGCATGCGCGACCGCCGGGGCCTAGGGCTGGCCTCGGAGGGGGGGGGGTCCTCAGTGAAGGCCCCGCCCTCCCTCCAGGCTCTGACCCAGCTGCAGCTCTTCCATCGCCGCCCTTCTGGACTCGGCTTCAGCTGTCTCCCTCCCCTACCCCACTCCCACTCAGCTTGCAGGCTGCTTCCCTGCCTTGAAAGCATGGCTCTGGCCCTGAGGGCCACAGACCTACTGGGCTTCAAGCTCAAGGCTCTGCCTGGGCCTGCTGCTTCGGCCAGGGGCTCATTTTTTCCTGGAAAGACAAAGCCATGGCCTCACCCCACGCCTGCACTTTGCCACGGCAGGCAGCCCAGATGTAGGAAAGGCTCTGTGGAGTCAGAAGTGCCGAGACAGGCAGATGGCACCAGAGGGTTTGGGGGCCAGGGCGCAACTGGGCTAGCCCCTCCTCCCGGGAGTCGGGGAGGCCCGGCCTTCCTAGTGCCCAGGCCACGGCTCCGGGGAGAAACCCGCCATGGAGGGCACGCGGGAGGCCCTCTGCCTGAGGTGGCAGGTGTCACGCCAGGGCCACTGCAAGCCTGGCTCGGCTTGCCTGCTTTCTCCAAAGGAGGCTGGCCGACCAGCCGAACCTGGCACCTGGGCCAGGCCCCTTCCAAGGGGACGAGTTCCAGAGGATAGAGCCCTGGGGGCGGCTGCCAAGTCTCCTGGGGCGTGTGCTGGACCCCCGTCAGAGGAGGAAGCAGCCTGATAAACGGTGTGCCAGGCCTGAGATCTGGAGGCCTCCCACAGCCGGGTCCCTGTCCTGCCCAGGCCCCCCGAGGGAGGACGATGGTCGGGCAGTGGCGAGCGGGGTGGGGCTGGCGCCGAGCCTGCCCTTGGATGCCCCGGGGAAGGGCGCCGGGGGATGGGCTGCCCCTGGCCAGGTCTGAGGGACCGACCCAGCTCGGGGCTGTCGGGGGCAGAGAGAGAACCCCCCTCCGCCCTTTCCCTTCAGGTTCTTAGGGCTGGCCAAATCCTTCCCAAGACAGCTTGTCTGGAGAAAATCAGACCCAGCTGAAGAACATGTGTCCATGGGGGAAACCCGGGAAACTGAGTCTCCCCACACAATAGCAGAGATTCTCATCTTGCATCCTCTCCTGAGCTAATGACAAAGGTGGATGTCCCGGGTGGGTGGGCCTGTGGAATGGGAGAGGGGAGGAAGTCTATTGTCATGCAGAGGGACATGGAAAGACTTGTCTGAAGCTTATCCCCTGCACTGGGGTCAGGTCGGGAAGGGACGGCACAGAGGTGAGCAGGAACCAACCGGCCTGTCTGTGGTGGGGCTGGCCCCGGGGCAGGCGTGGGGGTGATGGCTGGAAGTGGGATGGCGCGTGAGTTGGCACCAGCCAGCGGTGGAGGCAGAGACTCAGAGGTCAGGGATCTCTCTCTCTGTCTCTGTCTCTGTCTCTCTCCCTCAGGGAGCTGAGGAGAGTAAGGTGGCGCCCCCTGCCCACCTCGCCTACCTCTCCATGGGCCCTTCTTTCTCTGGCCACTCCGGGAGCCCTGCGGGCTTGGGTTCAACCCCACACACACCGCACAGGCCAAGGGCGCATGCGCGACCGCCGGGGCCTAGGGCTGGCCTCGGATGGGGGGGGTCCTCAGTGAAGGCCCCGCCCTCCCTCCAGGCTCTGACCCAGCTGCAGCTCTTCCATCGCCGCCCTTCTGGACTCGGCTTCAGCTGTCTCCCTCCCCTCCCCCACTCCCACTCAGCTTGCAGGCTGCTTCCCTGCCTTGAAAGCATGGCTCTGGCCCTGAGGGCCACAGACCTACTGGGCTTCAAGCTCAAGGCTCTGCCTGGGCCTGCTGCTTCGGCCAGGGGCTCATTTTTTCCTGGAAAGACAAAGCCATGGCCTCACCCCACGCCTGCACTTTGCCACGGCAGGCAGCCCAGATGTAGGAAAGGCTCTGTGGAGTCAGAAGTGCCGAGACAGGCAGATGGCACCAGAGGGTTTGGGGGCCAGGGCGCAACTGGGCTAGCCCCTCCTCCCGGGAGTCGGGGAGGCCCGGCCTTCCTAGTGCCCAGGCCACGGCTCCGGGGAGAAACCCGCCATGGAGGGCACGCGGGAGGCCCTCTGCCTGAGGTGGCAGGTGTCACGCCAGGGCCACTGCAAGCCTGGCTCGGCTTGCCTGCTTTCTCCAAAGGAGGCTGGCCGACCAGCCGAACCTGGCACCTGGGCCAGGCCCCTTCCAAGGGGACGAGTTCCAGAGGATAGAGCCCTGGGGGCGGCTGCCAAGTCTCCTGGGGCGTGTGCTGGACCCCCGTCAGAGGAGGAAGCAGCCTGATAAACGGTGTGCCAGGCCTGGGATCTGGAGGCCTCCCACAGCCGGGTCCCTGTCCTGCCCAGGCCCCCCGAGGGAGGACGATGGTCGGGCAGTGGCGAGCGGGGTGGGGCTGGCGCCGAGCCTGCCCTTGGATGCCCCGGGGAAGGGCGCCGGGGGATGGGCTGCCCCTGGCCAGGTCTGAGGGACCGACCCAGCTCGGGGCTGTCGGGGGCAGAGAGAGAACCCCCCTCCGCCCTTTCCCTTCAGGTTCTTAGGGCTGGCCAAATCCTTCCCAAGACAGCTTGTCTGGAGAAAATCAGACCCAGCTGAAGAACATGTGTCCATGGGGGAAACCCGGGAAACTGAGTCTCCCCACACAATAGCAGAGATTCTCATCTTGCATCCTCTCCTGAGCTAATGACAAAGGTGGATGTCCCGGGTGGGTGGGCCTGTGGAATGGGAGAGGGGAGGAAGTCTATTGTCATGCAGAGGGACATGGAAAGACTTGTCTGAAGCTTATCCCCTGCACTGGGGTCAGGTCGGGAAGGGACGGCACAGAGGTGAGCAGGAACCAACCGGCCTGTCTGTGGTGGGGCTGGCCCCGGGGCAGGCGTGGGGGTGATGGCTGGAAGTGGGATGGCGCGTGAGTTGGCACCAGCCAGCGGTGGAGGCAGAGACTCAGAGGTCAGGGATCTCTCTCTCTGTCTCTGTCTCTGTCTCTCTCCCTCAGGGAGCTGAGGAGAGTAAGGTGGCGCCCCCTGCCCACCTCGCCTACCTCTCCATGGGCCCTTCTTTCTCTGGCCGCTCCGGGAGCCCTGCGGGCTTGGGTTCAACCCCCCACACACCGCACAGGCCAAGGGCGCATGCGCGACCGCCGGGGCCTAGGGCTGGCCTCAGAGGGGGGGGGGTCCTCAGTGAAGGCCCCGCCCTCCCTCCAGGCTCTGACCCAGCTGCAGCTCTTCCATCGCCGCCCTTCTGGACTCGGCTTCAGCTGTCTCCCTCCCCTCCCCCACTCCCACTCAGCTTGGAGGCAGCTTCCCTGCCTTGAAAGCATGGCTCTGGCCCTGAGGGCCACAGACCTACTGGGCTTCAAGCTCAAGGCTCTGCCTGGGCCTGCTGCTTTGGCCAGGGGCTCATTTTTTCCTGGAAAGACAAAGCCATGGCCTCACCCCACGCCTGCACTTTGCCACGGCAGGCAGCCCAGATGTAGGAAAGGCTCTGTGGAGTCAGAAGTGCCGAGACAGGCAGATGGCACCAGAGGGTTTGGGGGCCAGGGCGCAACTGGGCTAGCCCCTCCTCCCGGGAGTCGGGGAGGCCCGGCCTTCCTAGTGCCCAGGCCACGGCTCCGGGGAGAAACCCGCCATGGAGGGCACGCGGGAGGCCCTCTGCCTGAGGTGGCAGGTGTCACGCCAGGGCCACTGCAAGCCTGGCTCGGCTTGCCTGCTTTCTCCAAAGGAGGCTGGCCGACCAGCCGAACCTGGCACCTGGGCCAGGCCCCTTCCAAGGGGACGAGTTCCAGAGGATAGAGCCCTGGGGGCGGCTGCCAAGTCTCCTGGGGCGTGTGCTGGGCCCCCGTCAGAGGAGGAAGCAGCCTGGTAAACGGTGTGCCAGGCCTGAGATCTGGAGGCCTCCCACAGCCGGGTCCCTGTCCTGCCCAGGCCCCCCGAGGGAGGACGATGGTCGGGCAGTGGCGAGCGGGGTGGGGCTGGCGCCGAGCCTGCCCTTGGATGCCCCGGGGAAGGGCGCCGGGGGATGGGCTGCCCCTGGCCAGGTCTGAGGGACCTACCCAGCTCGGGGCTGTCGGGGGCAGAGAGAGAACCCCCCTCCGCCCTTTCCCTTCAGGTTCTTAGGGCTGGCCAAATCCTTCCCAAGACAGCTTGTCTGGAGAAAATCAGACCCAGCTGAAGAACATGTGTCCATGGGGGAAACCCGGGAAACTGAGTCTCCCCACACAATAGCAGAGATTCTCATCTTGCATCCTCTCCTGAGCTAATGACAAAGGTGGATGTCCCGGGTGGGTGGGCCTGTGGAATGGGAGAGGGGAGGAAGTCTATTGTCATGCAGAGGGACATGGAAAGACTTGTCTGAAGCTTATCCCCTGCACTGGGGTCAGGTCGGGAAGGGACGGCACAGAGGTGAGCAGGAACCAACCGGCCTGTCTGTGGTGGGGCTGGCCCCGGGGCAGGCGTGGGGGTGATGGCTGGAAGTGGGATGGCGCGTGAGTTGGCACCAGCCAGCGGTGGAGGCAGAGACTCAGAGGTCAGGGATCTCTCTCTCTGTCTCTGTCTCTGTCTCTCTCCCTCAGGGAGCTGAGGAGAGTAAGGTGGCGCCCCCTGCCCACCTCGCCTACCTCTCCATGGGCCCTTCTTTCTCTGGCCGCTCCGGGAGCCCTGCGGGCTTGGGTTCAACCCCCCACACACCGCACAGGCCAAGGGCGCATGCGCGACCGCCGGGGCCTAGGGCTGGAATCGGGGGGGTCCTCAGTGAAGGCCCCGCCCTCCCTCCAGGCTCTGACCCAGCTGCAGCTCTTCCATCGCCGCCCTTCTGGACTCGGCTTCAGCTGTCTCCCTCCCCTCCCCCACTCCCACTCAGCTTGCAGGCAGCTTCCCTGCCTTGAAAGCATGGCTCTGGCCCTGAGGGCCACAGACCTACTGGGCTTCAAGCTCAAGGCTCTGCCTGGGCCTGCTGCTTCGGCCAGGGGCTCATTTTTTCCTGGAAAGACAAAGCCATGGCCTCACCCCACGCCTGCACTTTGCCACGGCAGGCAGCCCAGATGTAGGAAAGGCTCTGTGGAGTCAGAAGTGCCGAGACAGGCAGATGGCACCAGAGGGTTTGGGGGCCAGGGCGCAACTGGGCTAGCCCCTCCTCCCGGGAGTCGGGGAGGCCCGGCCTTCCTAGTGCCCAGGCCACGGCTCCGGGGAGAAACCCGCCATGGAGGGCACGCGGGAGGCCCTCTGCCTGAGGTGGCAGGTGTCACGCCAGGGCCACTGCAAGCCTGGCTCGGCTTGCCTGCTTTCTCCAAAGGAGGCTGGCCGACCAGCCGAACCTGGCACCTGGGCCAGGCCCCTTCCAAGGGGACGAGTTCCAGAGGATAGAGCCCTGGGGGCGGCTGCCAAGTCTCCTGGGGCGTGTGCTGGACCCCCGTCAGAGGAGGAAGCAGCCTGGTAAACGGTGTGCCAGGCCTGAGATCTGGAGGCCTCCCACAGCCGGGTCCCTGTCCTGCCCAGGCCCCCCGAGGGAGGACGATGGTCGGGCAGTGGCGAGCGGGGTGGGGCTGGCGCCGAGCCTGCCCTTGGATGCCCCGGGGAAGGGCGCCGGGGGATGGGCTGCCCCTGGCCAGGTCTGAGGGACCGACCCAGCTCAGGGCTGTCGGGGGCAGAGAGAGAACCCCCCTCCGCCCTTTCCCTTCAGGTTCTTAGGGCTGGCCAAATCCTTCCCAAGACAGCTTGTCTGGAGAAAATCAGACCCAGCTGAAGAACATGTGTCCATGGGGGAAACCCGGGAAACTGAGTCTCCCCACACAATAGCAGAGATTCTCATCTTGCATCCTCTCCTGAGCTAATGACAAAGGTGGATGTCCCGGGTGGGTGGGCCTGTGGAATGGGAGAGGGGAGGAAGTCTATTGTCATGCAGAGGGACATGGAAAGACTTGTCTGAAGCTTATCCCCTGCACTGGGGTCAGGTCGGGAAGGGACGGCACAGAGGTGAGCAGGAACCAACCGGCCTGTCTGTGGTGGGGCTGGCCCCGGGGCAGGCGTGGGGGTGATGGCTGGAAGTGGGATGGCGCGTGAGTTGGCACCAGCCAGCGGTGGAGGCAGAGACTCAGAGGTCAGGGATCTCTCTCTCTGTCTCTGTCTCTGTCTCTCTCCCTCAGGGAGCTGAGGAGAGTAAGGTGGCGCCCCCTGCCCACCTCGCCTACCTCTCCATGGGCCCTTCTTTCTCTGGCCGCTCCGGGAGCCCTGCGGGCTTGGGTTCAACCCCCCACACACCGCACAGGCCAAGGGCGCATGCGCGACCGCCGGGGCCTAGGGCTGGCCTCGGAGGGGGGGGGGTCCTCAGTGAAGGCCCCGCCCTCCCTCCAGGCTCTGACCCAGCTGCAGCTCTTCCATCGACGCCCTTCTGGACTCGGCTTCAGCTGTCTCCCTCCCCTCCCCCACTCCCACTCAGCTTGCAGGCTGCTTCCCTGCCTTGAAAGCATGGCTCTGGCCCTGAGGGCCACAGACCTACTGGGCTTCAAGCTCAAGGCTCTGCCTGGGCCTGCTGCTTCGGCCAGGGGCTCATTTTTTCCTGGAAAGACAAAGCCATGGCCTCACCCCACGCCTGCACTTTGCCACGGCAGGCAGCCCAGATGTAGGAAAGGCTCTGTGGAGTCAGAAGTGCCGAGACAGGCAGATGGCACCAGAGGGTTTGGGGGCCAGGGCGCAACTGGGCTAGCCCCTCCTCCCGGGAGTCGGGGAGGCCCGGCCTTCCTAGTGCCCAGGCCACGGCTCCGGGGAGAAACCCGCCATGGAGGGCACGCGGGAGGCCCTCTGCCTGAGGTGGCAGGTGTCACGCCAGGGCCACTGCAAGCCTGGCTCGGCTTGCCTGCTTTCTCCAAAGGAGGCTGGCCGACCAGCCGAACCTGGCACCTGGGCCAGGCCCCTTCCAAGGGGACGAGTTCCAGAGGATAGAGCCCTGGGGGCGGCTGCCAAGTCTCCTGGGGCGTGTGCTGGGCCCCCGTCAGAGGAGGAAGCAGCCTGGTAAACGGTGTGCCAGGCCTGAGATCTGGAGGCCTCCCACAGCCGGGTCCCTGTCCTGCCCAGGCCCCCCGAGGGAGGACGATGGTCGGGCAGTGGCGAGCGGGGTGGGGCTGGCGCCGAGCCTGCCCTTGGATGCCCCGGGGAAGGGCGCCGGGGGATGGGCTGCCCCTGGCCAGGTCTGAGGGACCTACCCAGCTCGGGGCTGTCGGGGGCAGAGAGAGAACCCCCCTCCGCCCTTTCCCTTCAGGTTCTTAGGGCTGGCCAAATCCTTCCCAAGACAGCTTGTCTGGAGAAAATCAGACCCAGCTGAAGAACATGTGTCCATGGGGGAAACCCGGGAAACTGAGTCTCCCCACACAATAGCAGAGATTCTCATCTTGCATCCTCTCCTGAGCTAATGACAAAGGTGGATGTCCCGGGTGGGTGGGCCTGTGGAATGGGAGAGGGGAGGAAGTCTATTGTCATGCAGAGGGACATGGAAAGACTTGTCTGAAGCTTATCCCCTGCACTGGGGTCAGGTCGGGAAGGGACGGCACAGAGGTGAGCAGGAACCAACCGGCCTGTCTGTGGTGGGGCTGGCCCCGGGGCAGGCGTGGGGGTGATGGCTGGAAGTGGGATGGCGCGTGAGTTGGCACCAGCCAGCGGTGGAGGCAGAGACTCAGAGGTCAGGGATCTCTCTCTCTGTCTCTGTCTCTGTCTCTCTCCCTCAGGGAGCTGAGGAGAGTAAGGTGGCGCCCCCTGCCCACCTCGCCTACCTCTCCATGGGCCCTTCTTTCTCTGGCCGCTCCGGGAGCCCTGCGGGCTTGGGTTCAACCCCCCACACACCGCACAGGCCAAGGGCGCATGCGCGACCGCCGGGGCCTAGGGCTGGAATCGGGGGGGTCCTCAGTGAAGGCCCCGCCCTCCCTCCAGGCTCTGACCCAGCTGCAGCTCTTCCATCGCCGCCCTTCTGGACTCGGCTTCAGCTGTCTCCCTCCCCTCCCCCACTCCCACTCAGCTTGCAGGCAGCTTCCCTGCCTTGAAAGCATGGCTCTGGCCCTGAGGGCCACAGACCTACTGGGCTTCAAGCTCAAGGCTCTGCCTGGGCCTGCTGCTTCGGCCAGGGGCTCATTTTTTCCTGGAAAGACAAAGCCATGGCCTCACCCCACGCCTGCACTTTGCCACGGCAGGCAGCCCAGATGTAGGAAAGGCTCTGTGGAGTCAGAAGTGCCGAGACAGGCAGATGGCACCAGAGGGTTTGGGGGCCAGGGCGCAACTGGGCTAGCCCCTCCTCCCGGGAGTCGGGGAGGCCCGGCCTTCCTAGTGCCCAGGCCACGGCTCCGGGGAGAAACCCGCCATGGAGGGCACGCGGGAGGCCCTCTGCCTGAGGTGGCAGGTGTCACGCCAGGGCCACTGCAAGCCTGGCTCGGCTTGCCTGCTTTCTCCAAAGGAGGCTGGCCGACCAGCCGAACCTGGCACCTGGGCCAGGCCCCTTCCAAGGGGACGAGTTCCAGAGGATAGAGCCCTGGGGGCGGCTGCCAAGTCTCCTGGGGCGTGTGCTGGACCCCCGTCAGAGGAGGAAGCAGCCTGGTAAACGGTGTGCCAGGCCTGAGATCTGGAGGCCTCCCACAGCCGGGTCCCTGTCCTGCCCAGGCCCCCCGAGGGAGGACGATGGTCGGGCAGTGGCGAGCGGGGTGGGGCTGGCGCCGAGCCTGCCCTTGGATGCCCCGGGGAAGGGCGCCGGGGGATGGGCTGCCCCTGGCCAGGTCTGAGGGACCGACCCAGCTCGGGGCTGTCGGGGGCAGAGAGAGAACCCCCCTCCGCCCTTTCCCTTCAGGTTCTTAGGGCTGGCCAAATCCTTCCCAAGACAGCTTGTCTGGAGAAAATCAGACCCAGCTGAAGAACATGTGTCCATGGGGGAAACCCGGGAAACTGAGTCTCCCCACACAATAGCAGAGATTCTCATCTTGCATCCTCTCCTGAGCTAATGACAAAGGTGGATGTCCCGGGTGGGTGGGCCTGTGGAATGGGAGAGGGGAGGAAGTCTATTGTCATGCAGAGGGACATGGAAAGACTTGTCTGAAGCTTATCCCCTGCACTGGGGTCAGGTCGGGAAGGGACGGCACAGAGGTGAGCAGGAACCAACCGGCCTGTCTGTGGTGGGGCTGGCCCCGGGGCAGGCGTGGGGGTGATGGCTGGAAGTGGGATGGCGCGTGAGTTGGCACCAGCCAGCGGTGGAGGCAGAGACTCAGAGGTCAGGGATCTCTCTCTCTGTCTCTGTCTCTGTCTCTCTCCCTCAGGGAGCTGAGGAGAGTAAGGTGGCGCCCCCTGCCCACCTCGCCTACCTCTCCATGGGCCCTTCTTTCTCTGGCCGCTCCGGGAGCCCTGCGGGCTTGGGTTCAACCCCCCACACACCGCACAGGCCAAGGGCGCATGCGCGACCGCCTGGGCCTAGGGCTGGTCTCGGAGGGGGGGGTCCTCAGTGAAGGCCCCGCCCTCCCTCCAGGCTCTGACCCAGCTGCAGCTCTTCCATCGCCGCCCTTCTGGACTCGGCTTCAGCTGTCTCCCTCCCCTCCCCCACTCCCACTCAGCTTGCAGGCTGCTTCCCTGCCTTGAAAGCATGGCTCTGGCCCTGAGGGCCACAGACCTACTGGGCTTCAAGCTCAAGGCTCTGCCTGGGCCTGCTGCTTCGGCCAGGGGCTCATTTTTTCCTGGAAAGACAAAGCCATGGCCTCACCCCACGCCTGCACTTTGCCACGGCAGGCAGCCCAGATGTAGGAAAGGCTCTGTGGAGTCAGAAGTGCCGAGACAGGCAGATGGCACCAGAGGGTTTGGGGGCCAGGGCGCAACTGGGCTAGCCCCTCCTCCCGGGAGTCGGGGAGGCCCGGCCTTCCTAGTGCCCAGGCCACGGCTCAGGGGAGAAACCCGCCATGGAGGGCACGCGGGAGGCCCTCTGCCTGAGGTGGCAGGTGTCACGCCAGGGCCACTGCAAGCCTGGCTCGGCTTGCCTGCTTTCTCCAAAGGAGGCTGGCCGACCAGCCGAACCTGGCACCTGGGCCAGGCCCCTTCCAAGGGGACGAGTTCCAGAGGATAGAGCCCTGGGGGCGGCTGCCAAGTCTCCTGGGGCGTGTGCTGGACCCCCGTCAGAGGAGGAAGCAGCCTGATAAACGGTGTGCCAGGCCTGAGATCTGGAGGCCTCCCACAGCCGGGTCCCTGTCCTGCCCAGGCCCCCCGAGGGAGGACGATGGTCGGGCAGTGGCGAGCGGGGTGGGGCTGGCGCCGAGCCTGCCCTTGGATGCCCCGGGGAAGGGCGCCGGGGGATGGGCTGCCCCTGGCCAGGTCTGAGGGACCGACCCAGCTCGGGGCTGTCGGGGGCAGAGAGAGAACCCCCCTCCGCCCTTTCCCTTCAGCTTCTTAGGGCTGGCCAAATCCTTCCCAAGACAGCTTGTCTGGAGAAAATCAGACCCAGCTGAAGAACATGTGTCCATGGGGGAAACCCGGGAAACTGAGTCTCCCCACACAATAGCAGAGATTCTCATCTTGCATCCTCTCCTGAGCTAATGACAAAGGTGGATGTCCCGGGTGGGTGGGCCTGTGGAATGGGAGAGGGGAGGAAGTCTATTGTCATGCAGAGGGACATGGAAAGACTTGTCTGAAGCTTATCCCCTGCACTGGGGTCAGGTCGGGAAGGGACGGCACAGAGGTGAGCAGGAACCAACCGGCCTGTCTGTGGTGGGGCTGGCCCCGGGGCAGGC